>NC_068308.1:35838667-36136216 GCF_025860055.1 Xyrauchen texanus | reverse complement strand
GACCCTGCAGTCTGTTCCTCAGGTCAGGGGCTGCATCTGCTAGTGAATAGAATAGAACAGAATAGAACAGAATAGAATAGAATAGAATAGAATAGAATAGAATAGAAGACTTAATTTAGCACAATTATCCTAACTTACTGCATATGGAATTTTATACGCATATTTCTCACAACAGTTACACTTTAAAAGCAATTTAAAAACATTGTTTAAATGTCTTTTGGAATCACATGAACTAATGTTCATGTACATGAAGAAATCAACAGTATATATATATATATATATATATATATATATATATATATATATATATATATATATATATATATATATATATATATATATATATTTTTTTTTTTTTTTTTTTTTTTTTTGCACCAATGCAGAAATTACAATAAAAATGTAATTAAAGGATTGTTCACTCCAAAACGAAAATTATGTAATCATTTACTGACCCTCAGGTTGTTCCAAACCTTTATGACCTACTTTTTTTCTCCATGACACACTAAAGGACATTTTAGGAAGAATGTTAGTCACCATTTACTTGCAATGTATGAGGAAAAACAAACGGAAGAAAGAATGAGAAAAGAAAAGATGAGAATGAGAAAAGAAAAGATGAGAAAATTATTACAGAATTTACACTCTGTGTGCGTGTGTGTGTTAGTGTGTGAACTATCCCTTTAACTATTAAGCAAATTTGGCAGTTGTTTTTGAACATTTTAACCATTATTTGTTATAATGGTTATAATTGAAAAATAAAATGAGAAACAATTTCTATGCATTTATTGATTTCTAATAGATTTGTACATCTCTTTTATATCTAACATTTTTTATTATATATCTAATATTATTATTTACTAATGCAGAAATAATATTATATTAAAACTTGTTTAAATGTCTTTTGAAATCTCATGTACAAATATAATTTTCACAGATCCATAGATTTTCTTTGCACCAATGCAGAAATTACAATGTAGAAAAGTTTAATATTTAAAGGAATAGTTCAACCCCCCAATAAATAAATAATGATGTCATAATTTACTCATCCTTGTGTTGTTCCAAATCCATATGAATTTATTTCCTTCCATGAAATACAAAAAGAGATTTTAGGCAGAATTTTAGCCTCTATCACTATGTAATTTAATTGTTCAGGGGGAAGAAAAAAAAAACACATGTAATGCAACTGAATAGTGACTTAGACTGTCTTTGCACCATTCTACCTTTCATGTTTCACCGAACAGATCAAGTCATATGGGTTTGGAACAAAATGAAGGTGAATAAATTATGAAATTATTTTTAGTGTGTGTGTGTGTGTGTGTGTGTGTGTGTGTGTGTGTGTGTGTGTGTGTGTGAGCTATCCCTTTAAGCATTAAGCAAATGACGAAGTGATTGTTTTTAAACATTATACCCATTTATGTTTTCACAGAGGCGAGTCTGCTGAGAAAAAGTTTCAATTTATTTATTAATTTCTATATACATTTTTACATCTCTTTTATATTTAATATTGTATATTAAATATCCAAAATTATTATTCGCAAATGTACAAATACTATTTGCACCTCTGCAGATGTCAGGCAGAATGTTAGCCTCAGTCACCATTCACTTACATTATATGGGGGGCATGCAACATGCATTGAACTGAATGGTGACGTAGACTTTCTACCATCGTACCGTTCATGTTACACAGAAGAAAGAAAGTCCTACTGATTTGGAACAACAATATGAAGGTGAGCAAATTATTACGTAATTTACATTTTTATTTGAACGTTCCCTTTAAGCATAAAGTAAACATGGATGTAATTGTTTTTAACCATTATAACCATTGCTGTGTTTATAGTGGCAGGTTAACATCAGGCAGTGGTGACAACGTTGATAATTTTCCATTTATTGATCGATTTCTATATTTATTTCTATATGTATTGTATATCTAATGTTTATTCATTCATAGCAGGGACTAATAGCTCATAGACAACAAAAAATGCAATTTATTTTAAAAGCGTCTAGAACTGATCTTTGGTTATATGTGTGAGTTGTCATCCTAAATGCTATATATAAAACACTGCATGCTCAGTTTGATTAGTGGATGCTGAGAGTTCAAACGTTGCAAATGCTCCTTAGTAAACACTTGCTTACTTGCAGATTTAACAAAGCAATTGTTTAATTCTCACATAATTTATTATTATATTAAAACAAGTTTTTCTTTATTGCATGTTATTGTCACAACTTATGAGATAAACCATGACGCAATGTGACCAGCAAATGTAGTCCAAATATATTGGGAACGTCATGTTATTTCCTGAGACCACATCACCCAAACACTCCACATGACAGAGTCAAAAAGGTCAACCCTATGAAATGAAAACTACGGAGGAAAGAAATTGAAAAAGTGAGAAATGACAACTCGTAGCACGAAGCGGGACTGTTAGTGACTGCCTTGCTGTATCAAAATGAAATTCCCCAGCTGGCAGCTCTAATAGGGAGGGTCAACAGGTCAAAGTTCGTGCAGCCCCTTATTGCTGTGTTACGCTGCAGTTTCAATTCCCAGTGGCACTATCGTAAGAGTAGAGGCGCACACTCGCTTAGAGACGTGTGTTACATTCACATAATGGCAGGTCAGATTGTGTCGTGGTGCATTATTAGCCCATCCATTATTAATTATTTAACCTTAATATAGATATAAGTTTTGATAGTTACATTAAGGCACTTTTTTGATATCACTGAATATACCAATTGCATATCAAGCCTGAATTGTTTCAGTATTCTTTCTCTGATATACCTGCACATCATTGCACACCCAAAAGGGCCATTTTTAATTCAAAAACGATCCACAGATAAAGAGGTGCACTGGATGGTGCACGGTTGGCTTTGTCTAAACAGGCTGCTGCAATGACAAGTCCCACGGCTGTAGAGATGTCAAGGCAGTCTGATTGAGTGTGTGCATGTGTGTGTGCGTGTCTTAAATGCAATTGGGATAATTCCGTCTTCAGTGGTTTCTACTGTATCTCTGCCCCGAACAGATTTGCAGTTACATTCTAAAGATGCTCGACGCCACCCACATGCATAACTGAACTTTTAATCATGCAGAGGAAGCAAACAAACAGCCTCTTTAATGACATTCCTCAAAAGATGGTGATGAAAACAGCTGCTGGATTTATTTATTTCCTAAAAGCAGCATTTTATGCATTTTTAAGTGTAATGCAAAACTTCAGACTTGGGTTCCTCGAAATGCGGCCTCATTCGGGACACATTACACTCTGAAATGTAAAAGGAGCATAGCACAGTGTCACTCTAAACTCTGAATATTTTTTAAAAACATGTTGGAAAAAATACTGTTGGGTCCAAACACCTGAGATGCTTCTATTTGCCATTTTTGTAATTAAATGCAAATGGTTTTGTTACAATATGCAAAATTATTTACAGTAAGCGAAAAGTTGAACATGCATTTCATAATGTCATATGTACTGAGAATGAGAAAGCATTCAAGCTGGCATGGACTTCGAAGTTTATGTGAAACCAGATGATCCAGTGTTTTCAGCATTTAAAAACGAAAGAGCATCTTTCAAGTGCTTCAATGAAAGTAAGGGACTCTTAACTTTTTTCACAGAGGAAATAGAACACTCAATGTCACAATTTATTCATTTATTTTTAATATATTATTTTATATATTTTTTAAGCATATTAAGAAAACAATGCCAGTCTCTAAAATTTAAATCTTGATTTTTAAGCACATTTTTATTTGAGTTGACTATTGTGTGACTTTAGCAATCTGTAATATTCAACATGCAATTTTCCTTCCCATCTGTTGTTGTGTTAAAGTACAGAGTGTCAGCTACTTTTGTGTAGTTTATTTATTATTACATTTTTTTATATATAATTTTTCTTTTTAATTGCTGTAAATAAATGTTGCAATTCAGCTACGTTGGGTCTCTCAGGGTAAAATATATTTGTACTTCATTTTAAAATTTGCCACATCCTAAAACAGTGTTTATTTCTAGGTTTAAATGAAAAAATCCCAGATTTTTTATGTGATCTTAGACTTTTAGACCCCACTGAATCTCAATCTACACATTTTCTTCTCAATAAAATGATCATTGTTGTCGTTTATTACATTTTTGCAAATTAATTCCTATAATGAAATGCAAAAAAACAGCTCAGCCATCAAGTTTAGTAATGTGGTTCCACGTTGTGTTTGTGGCTTTATAAAGCCTAATGCAGTAGGTTTTGGCAGCAGCTGTCACACGCAGCTTGAGTGTTGACCATTTCCTTCAAATTTCATTGAGAGAAGGAAAAAGCCAAAGGAAGTACAAAATAAAATCTGCTCTGATGGAAATGCAAAGATCATTCTGATGTGTGAACTCTACATTATTAACAGACAGAAAGATGAAGATGCAGCCGTGAAATAAGAAAAGAAAAAACTCAGAGTATGTTAGTAATGCTTAAAATAGGTACTGTCAGCTCGGCACTGTGTACCGGGACCACAGAGGTGAAAAAAGCTGTGAGAAAATTCTGAGAGCTTAAAATTAAACCGTGAAATGCAACATCTGCGTTCAAAACCCTTTTACCCCCAATTTCACATGTATTGTTTTCTTCTTTATAAATGCATGTTTGTCTATGTATGAGTGGATCTTCTCAGAGATTGCAGACGATGAATTGCAGCAGTCATTTGCACTGATTTAAAAATCTAAGGGAATGAACAACGACGTGATTGTGGTAAACACATCGACTTCGTGGAGCACCGTCCCAGTTTCCTGAGCTTCGAGGAAGAGGGTGTGTTTGTTAGTATGCAGCTGATAAATGGATTAATTGGTTAGATTAGGCTTTGATCACAGAGACCGCGCACAGAAATATGTTTATTGTTTATTATGATTTTGTTCACTGAGCTGTAGCATGTGGTGAATGTGCAATAAATAAAAGTGATGCACTGGTGTGTACTTGCACAGAAGCTCATTGTGAAATGGCTTGGAAGGTGAAATACAGGCAGTAAATGAGATTTGCTGGTTTTAGATGTGGCACTCTAAACACTTTTGGAGAACAAAGGACAAGGGAGGATGCTTCATTGAAAGCACACTTTCAATGATCAATTCTGATCATAAACAGCTCATATAGTGTTAGCCACCTTAACTGAGTCATTTCTATTGTATATTTTGCACTCTATAACTTGGAAAAAAAAATATACTTGTTTCAAAATGCATGGAAGTTTTAAAAAAGGGGGTTTTATTGTTTAAAACATTTACACTATTTTAAACACAATGGCATGGTCATTTAAAAGGATGCCAAATGGGATGGAAATGAAGAGTGAAAGTTAGAAACTGAGAGTTGGTTTACATGAGGGGTGTCAACATAGTTTATGGCACTTAATGCTTTTATGTTTAACCATCAGAAATGTTCATATTTAGGAAATGGCTTTTGTTATTTATTACGAAAAGAATAATGTAAAGTGATTGCCCATTAAAATAATATTCCCAAGAAAACATTGTGACGAGTAGGAGGGTGTGGCCGGCCTGTCACGATGGATGGCCGGAGCTGAATCAGGCCAATCAGCCGGGAGAGGGATAAAGAGGATCCGGGATGCCAGTTCGACCAGAAGGTCGAGGAGCCCACTGCCATCCGACAGGAGACGAAGGAGCCGTTGCCGGCCACCAGGGGGAGGGGGAGTCGCTGCCGTGCACCAGGAGGCGGAGGAGCCGCTGACGTCCGCCAGAAGGCGAGGTCCAGTGCCATTGCCTGGTGTCGTGGAGGACCTCTGCTCAGATGGCTGAGGAAACAGCGTGTTCGGGGACCGGCGAGACTCTCTTTTTTTTCTCTCTCTCTTACTCGCTCTTTCTCTCTCCCCTTTCTCTCCCCTCATCGTACTCAGATTCCCAGGAGGTGGGGAAGACCGGCCGGCATAAGGATGGTCGAAAAGGCAACACCTCCTCTCCAGGAAGGGAGTGGGGGGAGTAAGTCAGGCCAGAGATTTCCCCAGCCTGAATCAGGCATTGGGGGTATGTGACGAGGAGGATGGCATGGCCGGGCCGTAACGATGGACTTCCGGCGCTGAATCAGCCGGGAGAGGGATAAAGAGGAGCCGGGGACGCCTGTTAGAGAGAGAGAGAGAGAGATACGCATACGGCCACGTCATCTGTGTGTTTTATGTTATGTTTAAGTTCCTCCTTGCCCATCATATGAAGTCAGTAAACTAATTATATGTAGCATAATTGATTACCAAAAAAAATTAGTATGACAAAAAAAAAAAAAAATCTGGGTTCCAGTGAGGCACTTGCAATGGAAGTGAATGGGACTAATCTCATAATAACCATAATAAACATTAAAATACTACCTTTTATAAGTACAACCACAAGATGTAAGCAATATGCGTGTTAGCATGATTTTAGTGTGATTAAATCCCTTACTAATCTTTTCTGTGTAAAGTTATGACTAATCTTACAAGTTTGTTGCCATGATGATGTAACACAGTAAACTCTCTAATCCAAAATTGAGCAAAACTGAGCAAAAACCTCAAAGAGTACACAAGTTTTAATGCAAGAATTAATGGGAGTGCTTTTATCAAATTATAAGCTTTCCATTTCTGCCTTTAAACCCTCCAGAAATTGGCCCCATTGACTTCCATTGTAAGTTTCTTACTATAAACTCGATTTTTGCTTTCTTTTAAAGATAAGGAGGGAGGGAGTCAAAATGTATTTTTTGTGGTAATCAACATTATGCCACAAATGCTGTCAACTGAGCTTAACTTGTATTGAACCCAGAATATTCCTTTAAGTGCCATTTCTCTGAGTGCATATGCAAAAAACTTAAATAGACTAACAAATTTTTCACACCCTTGGGTAGATTATCTGACTTCAGAGCCTCCTTGTTTTGCCCTGTAAATGCTTATTTCTGACAAAAATCATTACCCAAAACTGTCAACACAGCAGTTATTTTAGAGGAAACTAAACGCTATCTGGTCTGCATCACCTCCAGGTGTTTTTCAGCATTTATGCTGCCTGCAATTTATATTTCAAGCTAATCAGCAAACATCCTGCAACATGTTCATCCCATTTTGGCTGCTTGAGGTAAGTAGAAAGATGTGAATTGAATCAGCGCTTTGTGTGAATCGACAGAGTTGTCTTTGCCATGCAACCGCAAAGTTTCTTACCCAGTTGAACAGCATGCGTCTTAATTCTCTTTACATTTCCGTGGTTCCCCAAGGGACAGGCTGCAAGTTCGCCCCTCTTTGACTCGGATTTGATTTAACCTTTAAAGCCAGGTGCGCTGCTTCCTCGGTAAACATTTTCCAACGTTTTCACCGCGACTGCTGCGTAGATACAAACAAGACAGGGGAGCTGTGAACTCGGCATGCATTATTAATCTATAATATGCTTTATTTTCTTTATGAGTAGGTTGAGAGAAGATAAAACGCAAGCATTAGCTGCTTTTGCTCCCTTCCTGCATGACACACGTGGGCTTCCTTTTCTTTTGTTCACTTCAGTCTGAGCTAGTCTTCTGACATGCAGCCTAGCGTTAAACAGAGCGAGAGTGGCCTGTTTTTTATGTGTGTGAGTGTGTGTGCGTGTGTGTGTATGTGTACGTGCTCTTACACTTCCAGCATTTCAACTGTTAGCTACGTCTGACTCCTGAATGACAGGTCGACATGGCAGCGCTACTTTACATGCTTTCATGGCATCATGTATGTTGTGCGGGTCTGTGGGGAATGCTTTGAGCGCCTGGAGAGCTTCGAGCACTGTCAAGGCTCACTTAGAGCCACAAAGGTGATCGAGGCTATGTAAAGAACCTTAAAATACGCCGGCATCAGTTGTGCTATTGTTTTTTTTACTGAAAGGAAAGAGGTCTATGTTCCCAGGAGAGCGTGTGATGCTAAAGGATGTGGCTTTCGAAAATAAAAGCATATTTTACATGATTTGATGTGTGTTTCTACATGGTTTGTGACTGATCAACAAACACAATAGAAAATCTAATACAAGCAATATAAATATTTTGGCATTACTTGAAAACCTAACAAACAAAACTTATGATGAATCACAAAACCTGTCAAGAACATGTCCCCCTCATATTTCTGTTATTAAAGACCATTTTTGCATCGTGACATGATGTGACCCCCATTTGTATTAATGTAATGCAATATAGGAGGGAATGTGGTGTAGTAGTCTAAGCACATAACTGGTAATCTGGTAATCAGAAGGACGCTGGTTCGAGCCCCACAGCCACCACCATTGTGTCCTTGAGCAAGGCACTTAACTCCAGGTTGCTCTGGGGGGGATTGTCCCTGTAATAAGGGCTCTGTAAGTCGCTTTGGATAAAAGTGTCTGCCAAATGCATAAATGTAAATGTATATATATATATATCCATTACTACAATGAAATACAAAATAAGCAATGATATATTATTTTATCTTGATAGCATTGGTTGTACTTACCAAAATGTATGCTGATTTAAATAATAAATATAATACAGTGTGACAATCTAATGCGGGACTTGTTTTATGACATTCACCCTTATAACCCTTGATTTATTCATCTTTTTTAAGGTCTACTGGCATTGACATCATACTGTCTAACATTTATATTTCATAAAGATGTTAGGCACGCTATATGATTGCTTCCACCCTGAGAAGGTTTCCTGATGTAGAACAAAATAGAACATGTGTGAGTGTTTTATATGTTGCAAGCTTTTAAGCTTTAAAATGATCCTGAGTATTGCGTTTCAGAATAATTAAGGGGTTTAACCATATTGAGAGAATATGATTTGTGTGGTGTGATTAATATATTTCTCAGATGTTCTGGCCTCTTTTTCCACGTTTTCCTCTGATGATGAATAAAACATATTGGCTAAAGGTTACACATTACAATATCTCTCACTGCAATGGGATATTGATTCTATTAAAATTAAATAAATAAATAAACAATCCTCGGAATCCCTCCTAGATCATCCATTTATGAAAGCAATTTAACAAAAGCCAAGACACCATTCCTCAATTGCATATTAAAACAGTCTGTGAGAGCATGGTCGGGTGTGATTTTAAATGGACAGATCTTAAGATTTAGGACAAAGGGCTTCCATGAGAGTTTGAATGAGGCGACCGCAAGGACACAATGAATCAGTGACCCACATTCATGTCTGTGAGCCTCTCTTTTACAGATATACTGCAGACACCTCCACAGGTCTTTATTCTTTGCTACAATGTGCAGCTTTAAGTCCATTCATAAACAGGAAACATCAAAAGATTAGGCCGTAAGATGTAGATATCTTAACAGTGCCAAATGGTCATATATACACACAGGTCAACCATGAGGTGCATTTACACTTTTCGCTCTCTTTAAATGCATTGGTTTTGATAATGCACCGTTATCTTGCAAAGTATCTTTAAGTGAGTGCAGAGGTAGCAAATTTGACTCATTAAAGGAGAATAAAATTGTGTCTTTGTGCATGACCTTTTGTTCAGCATCTTTGGAGAATTTTGTTACTAAAGAGAGCAGTTTTTTGAGAGGAGAGAGGAAAGGCTCCACGAGTATTAGGTTCCCGTTGGGAACAATGCTGACAGGTTCACTTTGCAGTGCAAGGGTGTAACTTAGCCTAGAATATTGTGGATCAAAGCCTCATAAACAAAGTAGGTGGAAATGGTGTAAGAGTATATGAGATTGAGAAAAGAACACAGCCATAAAAGAGACGGGCCTAAACTTCAGGAAGAGGCCGAGAAAAGACGGAAATTTTGTCATTGCTGCATGTCGGCCTTTGGATTCTTGAAATGAGAATTCCTGACAAGCAACAGAAAAAATCTCTCTCCAGGATTTTATGAGATTCTTAAGTCTAAAGAAGGGTCTGCTTAGAACAAAAGCTTCTTTTCATTGTATTTTAATGACTGAACAATGGCAATATTCAGAACATCATGCAAACATGCTACTCTTAAATGTCTGCTGTACATACTGTAGTATATGTATATACTGTAACCAGTATGCAAATGATCTGTATGCATAGAATACCTGGATAACATAATACATTTGCCAAAATGTGGAGAGCACACATGCATAGAATGCTGTATCCCACATGCAAAGCATTTCACCTGGCCTTCCATTTCCAGTGTGATGGATGAATCCAAATTACAGCCACAATTTATTTTTTGACTCATTAATTGATTGGACAGGGATGAATTATGACTTGCAAAGGCCCTGGGGAGAATTATCTCCAAGGGCCCCCCTTCACCCAAAAGTTGTTGGTTCGTTGTTCATGCCCAAAAATGTTTTCAAGCGGGGGGGATCACCAAACTAGACTGCACAGCCTTAAAGCCCAGGGCACCCCCGGGCATTCAATGGCCCCCTGTTAGACAAGGGCCCCTGGGCACTGACCCCATTGGCCCAGTCGGTAATCTGTCCCTGTGATTGGACTGCCAAATGTTTTACATTATTACAAACAAAAAAAAAATATTGAAAATAGCTCATTTTATTTTCTAAATAATAGCTGTATGCCACTCACATACAAACAGTATTATGCTTTGTTTTTGTCACATGACCTCATCACATTGCACGTTTAATTCTGGATACAGCAGAGATTTTCAAACTTTTGATGCCAAGGACCTCTAAATACGATGATCCGCTTGTGAGGATAAATTCCATTTATAATTATAGTGAGATAAATAGTGGCTCAGGTGGTAGAGCGGGTTGTCCCCTGATCGCAGTGTTGGCGGTTCGATTCCCAGCCTACACGACTCCATGTGAGGAAGTGTCCTTGGGCAATACACTGAACCCCAAGTTTCTCCCAATGGCAGGCATGGAAGCTTGGAAATCTATTTGTAGACATTAGAAAACAGAACGAAAGATTAATAGTGTCAGATTTGGTAAACACTTCCTTTTGTCTGCAGACTTTCCCTAAAAATCAGTGCAGAAAATGCAAAAGAGAGTCCACATATTCTGTCTGGCCCTGCCCATCAGTCACCATGTGTAACCAATTGTTGACTGATGTATTTATCAACAAAATCCTAGGACCTCCAAATGTCTCCACCAATTTTTAACAAAAAGTGACGCCCATGCATCTATGTATTTTATACAAAAATTGTGCATATTGTGCTTAGTAGACTATACATATGGCTGCAAATAGTAAAAGTAGTACAGTAATATGCTATCCCTTACTATTTTGAAAAACTATTAAGCAGAATACAATGCATACTGACCTGTTTTAAGTAAACTAGCAAACCATTCCGGACACAGCCAATGTTCCTATCATCATTAATACGCATATATAATAAACAAAGCAACTAGTCAGCACGTTTGACCGCTTGATTGGCTTTTCTCAGTGCTGACAAATGAAAGACGAATGGAAATTTCCCCTGCATGTGCACACCGTGTACCATGACCCCGCTGATCTATACAATAAACTCATAATAGCCTTTTGTCTCCCTAAGGAAAACACACCGGCAACCTGGGCAACTTACGGAATAAAAGCAAGAACGGGCCTGCACAGTGACAGGTCACTGTGAGAGCAGAGGGGGCGGAAAAGACAAATATTAATTCATCTATAAGGGCCGATATAACAGATATGCACGTCACAAGTGCTGGAGGGGAATACAAGAAGACCCCACTTTCATATCCACGGTGTGAGATAGCAGTTGTCAGGCTTGACCGGTCTGATATTCTTGTCTTGCTCCTCAGCATCTCATTACTGTCCCTATGAAATGCTCTTCTGGGCCACACTTGATCTCCAAATATGAGTTTTGAAGATGAGCAGTTGTTTTCCACGTCCTCTCTCCTCGCGGCCTCTTTTATTAGCAGCTAAGCTCTGTACACTTGTAGCATATTGCAGTAGGTTATAGCACTAAGCTTTATTGTCCTACATTATTGAAAATCTAGGCTCTGAGAGCTGGCCCCAAGAGGTCAAGCTTTGTCTGAAGCCTGCCTCTCATTTCTCCACCGACAAAAGCTAACACTCGTGGAGGGTGAGGAAGATTGAACTGGTAATACACTTAAATCCATCTTGGTTGACTTAGCACAAACTTCGACCCGTCCCCACTGCTCCTCCTGAGCTGAGGTAATTCCTTTATAACTTACAGGAGCAGAAACTATGACTTATGAATACACGGAGACTTGGCCACACTTATAAGTCTTCTCTTGTCAGAGAAGCTTGCTTTATGATCTGGGCCGCTGCTTGAGGAAGTCATATCTGTGAGAAGAGATGCTCGTGTCAAAACGATTAAAACTTCACATCTTAAAGGAATATTCCAGAATCAATATAAGTTGAGCTCAATCGACCACATTTGTGCCATAATGTTGATTACCACAAAAATGTATTTTGACTTTCTGCTGAAAATTCTGTTATAGTGAGGCACTTATAATGAAAGTTAATGGGGGCCAATATTTGGAGGGTTTGAAGGCAGACATATGAAGCATTTCATTTTATTGAAGCACTTTATTGAAGATTAATCACTTCTGTTATAAGTTGTGTGTTATTTGGCTGTTAAGTTGTTTAAAAAGTTTTTACGGTCATTTTAGGGTTCTAGTGTTTATGCCGTTACATCGTCATAGTAACAAAGTTGTAAAATTGGATATAACTTTACACAGAAAAGGTTGTTAACATGCATATAGTTTATGGCTTGTGGCTATACTTTTGAAACAGTGAGTATTTTAAATGTTTGGGGTTTGGCCCCATTCACTTCCATTGTAAGTGCCTCATTGGAACCCAGCTGTTTGCATTTAGTTTGTGTAAGAAAAGGAGTGACGAGTCTAAATTAATTTAGTTGTAATCAATATTATGCCTCAAACGCCATTGATTGAGTTTAACATGAACCCAAAATTGTCCTTTAAAGTCCTTGCTCCTTTTGGAAAAAGCATCAATACACAGTGCAGGTGTTATCGAACAAAATTATTTCCAGGACATGATAAATGCTGATTAAATATATATATATATATATATATATATATATATATATATATATATATATATATATATATATTATTATTATTATTATTATTATTATTTTTTTTTATGTCGATAAAGGGTCAGGCACATTTCAAGTAAATGATCATACATCTCTGATTATTAAAAAGCTTTTGGTGTTAACTCTTCTGTAGTTGAACACTATTGACGGTCCAAGTCCCCCTGTGAAAAAGGGAATAAGACACTGCCATCTTGTGTGCACTTATAGGAAGAGCAGACATTGTCCCATACAGGTGAAACTAGAAAAATTATAATATCGTGCAAAAGTTCATTAATTTCAGTAATTCAACTTAAAAGGTGAAACTAATATATTATATAGACTCATTACAAGCAAAGTAAGATATTTCAAGCCTTTATTTGATATAATTTTGATGATTATGGCTAACAGCTTATGAAAACCCCAAATTCAGAATCTCAGAAAATTAGAATATTACATGAAATCAATAAAAAAAAGGATTTTAAATACAGAAATGTCGGCCCTCTGAAAAGTATAATCATGCATATGTACTCAGTACTTGGTTTGGGCCCCTTTGCATTAATTACTGCCTCAATGCGGCGTGGCATGGATGCTATCAGCCTGTGGCACTGCTGAGGAGTTATGGAAGACCAAGATGCTTCAATAGCGGCCTTCAGCTCTTCTGCATTGTTTGGGCTCATGTCTCTCATCTTTCTCTTGGCAATGCCCCATAGATTCTCTATGGGGTTCAGGTCAGGCGAGTTTGCTGGCCAATCAAGCACAGTAATACCATGGTCATTGAACCAGGTTTTGGTACTTTTGGCAGTGTGGGCAGGTGCCAAGTCCTGCTGGAATATGAAGTCAGCATCTCCATAAAGCTTGTCTGCTGAAGGAAGCATGAAGTGCTCTAAAATGTCCCGGTAGACGGCTGTGTTGACTCTGGACTTAATAAAGCACAGTGGACCTACACCAGCCGATGACATGGCTCCCAAACCAACACAGACTGTGAAAACTTCACACTGGACTTCAAGCATCTTGGATGTGCCTCTCCATTCTTCCTCCAGACTCTGGGACCTTGGTTTCCAAATGAGATGCAAAATTTGCTCTCATCAGAAAAGAGGACTTTGGACCACTGAGCAACAGACCAGTTCTTTTTTCTTTAGCCCAGGTAAGACGTTTGACATTTGAAGCCCATGTCCAGGACCCGTCTGTGTGTGGTGGCTCTTGATGCAGTAACTCCAGCCTCAGTCCACTCCATGTGAAGCTCCCCCACACATTTGAATTGCCTTTTCCTGACAATCCTCTCCAGGCTACGGTCATCCCTGCTGCTTGTGCACCTTTTTCTTCCACACTTTTCCCTTCCACTTAACTTTCTATTAATGTGCTTTGATACAGCACTTTGAGAACATCCAACTTCTTTTGCAATTACCTTTTGAGGCTTTGCCTCCTTGTGGAGGGTGTCAGTGATGGTTTTCTGCACAACTGTCAGGTCAGCAGTCTTCCCCATGATTGTGAATTCAACTGAACCAGACTGAGAGACCATTTAAAGGCTCAGGAACCCTTTGCAGGTGTTTAGCTGATTAGAGTGTGACACTTTGAGCCTACAATACTGAACCTTTTCACAATATTCTAATTTTCTGAGATTCTGAATTTGGGGTTTTCATAAGCTGTAAGCCATAATCATCAAAATTATATCAAATAAAGGCTTGAAATATCTTACTTTGCTTGTAATGAGTCTATATAATATATTAGTTTCACCTTTTAAGTTGAAAAATACAAAACACAGAAGCTTTACTCAAATTAGACTTTATGCTATATATATATACACATACACACACAGTACAGTGCAACAGTTTTAGGCACTTGGGGAAAATGTTGCATAGTGAGGATGTCTTCAAAAACTCAATTACTTCTGTCTCTATATGTAATATCAGACAGACAAGGTGGTGGTGGGGCTCTGTGGGGACCATGCCATCTATTGCACAGCTCCCTGTTATTCTTTTCTATTTGCAAAATAAATGTTTGGGAGGCAAACATTATATATATATATTTAATTATTTAGATTAAATCATGAAAATAATTTCCTACCAACATTTTTGTTCCCACATTATATCAGGTGTCTTTAACTACTATGTACTAATATTGAAATACATGTAATACAATGCACTTATGTGTAACTACATGTTGTTCTGTAAAATTCACACCAGATTCACATGTGTTGCTGCTGACGTAAGAGTAGTTTTAGGGTAAGAGTTGGGGTAGGGTTAGGTTTAGGATTAAGGGTAAGATTAACAGTGTAACTACAGATTCAATTAAATGTAAATACAATACAACAACACAATTTTACATAATAAGTACATTGTATCGAATGCTTAAGTACATAGTAATTAAAGACACCTAATATAAAGTGGATCCAGTTTTTTTTTATAGTCTTGATAAACACACACACACACATGCACACGCGCGCGCGCACACACACACGCACATTGATTAGGATTAAAACAAAACAGTGACACCTATCAATTTGACTCAATTTTCAAACTAAAAAATGTCTCATTTTAAATGAGGTAGAAATTAGTAAAGTTTTGTTGTTGTACAGACATTTTACAACCAAACCTAATTAAAAACTTCATTAACCATGGTGACTTCACAAGGACACAGTTAAAAATATAAAAATATACACTTGAATTATCATGCATCTATGCTCAAAACTATACAATTATTTCAATTTATAGAAAAATAGTCTATCAAATTACTTACCCAGGGTAATTGAGTTGCATTGACTTTGTTTACAGTAGATATACATGAGTAATTCTATTTTGAAAATCGAGACCAAGCTAAACTGAAAAATGTATAATGTATGCAGTCCTAAAAAGCACGGTATAAATCTGTCAACACATTTCACTGCAGTGTGATGCAAACCATCATTCATAGCTTTTCTTATGACTGGAGTGCTCTTGGTATTTTAAACTACATATTGCTACAAAACAAAACAATACTACAAGTAAGGTGAGTTGTAAATCTATGAAAGGCACAAAATGTGCGGCAAAACCCACACAGCACGCATCAAGTGCAGACTGCTTCTCCGCTATCATTGCATCGCCTTTTCCCTTCCCGTTTATTCAGTCGATTCATTTTCTCCAGGAGTCATCGGCCCGGCTGATCAATACCTCCTGATATGGTTTATATGGCCCTGCCAGAGGAGAGAGAAACATTGATGTGACACAGGTCAGTTTCACTCAACACCCAATGCATTGTATGTATAATGTTCGTTAACCCTTCATAAATAGATATTCATATATGCTGACTGTTCCTGTGTCGTAGGCACAGCAGAGTGGTTAGATCAACTGGTAGATACTGTGGCCTGCAGGAAAACTGTTCAAAATGTGCATTTCTTTATCGTCATGAATAAATATTGATTTGCAGGAAGTACATTTCCAAAGGCAATCAGATTGCTTAAATCAACAATGTCCGAGATGTATGAAAATGCTGTAGGTAGAACTCTTGTGTACATGTTGCACGGATACATTTTTGATGAATCTGTCATATTATAAAAAGTGACATTATCTACAAATGTTTGGCTTTGTCTGACCATAAATAACTTAAAGAAATAGTTCACCCAAAAATGAAACTTCTGTCATCAGTTACTCACCTTCCTGCCATCCCAGATGTGTATGATTTTCTTTCTTTAGCAGAATATAATCGTAGATTTTAAGAAAAATATTTCAGCTCTGTAGGTCCTCACAATGTAAGTAAACGTTGACCAAAAAATGTGAAGCCTCAAAAAACACATAAAGGCAGCATAAAAGTAATCCACAAAGCTCCAGTGGTATAATCCATGTCTTCTGAAGTGATCCAATCAGTTTTGAGTTATAACAGACCAAAATATGACTACATTTTCACTATAAATCTTGACATCTGCAATGATTTCAAGCTCGATTATACTTTCTAGCGCCATCTAGCGGTCTGCACATGCATCAAGTACTAGATAGTGTAATCAAGCTTAATATCATGAACGCCACGGAGAATGCAGTTTTTATGTGCTTCAAAGTTTTGGTCACCACTTGCATTAACCTACAGAGCTGAGATATTCTTCCTCAAATCTTTTTTTTTTTTTTTCTGCAGAAGAAAGTAACACACATCTCTGATGGCATGAGGGTGAGTCAATTATTTGAATTTATTTTTTGGGTGAACGACTTCTTTAAAATAGGGAAATATTGAAGTCAACATGACAAGACATTCCAAACTAATTTCACTTCCATAATGACATATATTTATTAAATAGGATATTCAAGACAAAAAAATTTAGGGCGGGCCTTGATTTTATGCATCAGCAACTGATTGGAACATAAAAAGTGGGCATTCCAGGCATTCCAGTGGGCAAGTGTTTCAGTCGACATGCAGCCATCAAAGGAACAGTTCACCCAAATATGAACATTTTGTCATGATAAAATCACCTTCAACTTTCGTTGTATGTAAAGCAGAAGCTCAGACATTCTGCCCATCATCTCATGTTTGTGTTTCATGGAAGGGACACCACATGAGTGCGAGTAAATTATAAAATTTTCATTTCTGGGTAAACTATACTTTAGACAGTGTGAACAGCTTGCAGATGAACATTAAATATTATATTACTCACAGGTTCACCTGCCATACACCTGGGGCAACATTGTCCAGCGCCACGTACAGCGGCTGCCAACACCTGCTGAAAAGTCCAAACACATATTGTTTAAAGTTTTGCAAATAGATTTTTAAGTGAACATGCTGGAGGTCTAAAACAGTTGCTATCGAGGATCTTTTCCTCTTGTATGACACTTTTTTACCAAGTATTCCAAGAGCACTCGGAATGTATTAGTTGTCAATGATTACTAACTTTCTATGGGCTAAAACAATACAGCATATTGGTCATAAAAGACACAGTGCAACAAAATAGAACACCTAATAGTCTGCGACCTTTAATCCCTGCATTCCACATGCTCCATTAACACAAGAACATCAGATAAGAGCAATATAAATGTTCATCATGACACTGTAATCAAGAGAAGGAAAAGAAAAAGAGAGAGAGAGAGTCCTTGTCAGAAATCCCTACAGGAATATATGATTATTCATAAATTGACCAACCAATCCTATAAGATCCGAATGGACAAATTCTTACAGATTTTGTATTTTATTCTTAGAGTCCTACTGGATGTTGTGTAATCTTTAACCCTACTTGCATAGTATTTGAATAATGGGCTACAGGAAAGGGGTTTTAAGGGGATTTCAAAATGAAAATTCTCTCATCATTTACTCATCCTCATGCCTAATCTAAGACGTGTATGACTTTATCTCTTCTGCTGAACACAAACAGAGATTTTTAGAAGAATATCTCAACTCTGTAGGTCCCAAAAATACAAGTGAATGGTGGCCAGAACTCTGAAGGTCCAAAAAGCACATAAAGGCAGCATAAAAGTAATTCATACGACTCCAGTGGTTAACTGAATATATTCAGAAGCGATGTGATACATGCGGGTGAAACCAATTTACGTACTTTTTTACTATAAATATCTACCTTTGACCAGCCCCAACAGTAGGTGGCGATATGCACAAAAATGCGAATCTGCATTTATAGTAAAAATTATTTAAATATTGATCTGTTATTCACCCACACCTATCATATCACTTCTAAAGATATGGATTTAACCACTGGAGTCTGGGTATGTATTACTTTTATGCTGCTTTATGTGCTTTTCGGACCTTCAAATCTCTAGCCACCATTCACTTCCATTAGCCGCATTTTTACTATCGGGCCAAATGAGGCTGTGTTAGTGCGTGCCAGAGCCAGTTGCATTCCTTCTGTCACTTCAGGAGCTTCATCGTGCCTCCTCTGGGCTTTCTCTGGGCCAATGGCCAATGGCCTCTGGCCCGCCAATTACCCTTGGTCCAAACAAGGCCAAACAGGGATTGAGGCGAGTTCAATGTCAAAGGCAGAGTTTCACCAAACCTCCCTGGTTGTGTATCCAGCGCACAACATTAAAGGGAAAAACAAAACAAAAAAATGCATGCGCAGTACCAATTTGCCCAATGGACAAAGTGGTGCCCAAAGAAATTACTTTCCATGGTTCGGTGAACATTCAAAGATGGTGTGCTGGTACATAATCCAGCTTTTAGTGGAGTGACCACTCAGACGGTGATGGTGAGACCACTCAGACGGTGAGTTGTTACGTTAACTTATCTTCGATATAAACTCGATATTCTAGATAACATGATACCTCAGCTTGAGCTTCCCTCTTGCTTGTATAATGGATGGGGTGTGTGACGTTGGCACCGCATCGACATATTAAAGGCATTTGGGCAATGCTTCAGAGTTATTGGCCCGATGTTGGAACACAGAACGATTTTGGTCTTGCAACTCGAGGTCTGAGGCTATTGGCCCCGGCTAGCCAGTTGATAGCCTTGGCTTGCACTAGCCCGATAGTGGAAACACAGCTATTGTAAGGTCCTACATAGCTGAGATATTCTTCTAGAAATCTTTGTTTGTGTTCTGCAGAAGAAAGTCCTACACATCTGAGATGACATGAGGGTGAGTTAATGATAAGATATTTTTCATTTTTGAGTGAACTATCAGAACTAGATCGTACCGTGCCAGGGATGTGGCCATTGGCACCATGTCCATTTTGAGGGCTGTGATTTGGGGGATTCCATGTGTCCATTGGAGTGTTCATCGCTGCTCCATATTCAACCTGCATACAGCTTCCCAGTCCATTGCACACTCTTTTCTAAGAAATTCAGAAAGATTAACATGCATCAAACTATTTGTAGCTTATTATGTAATGTGTTAATGCCAATGAGAGCAAATAGGGCTGCCGTGCCATGATGCTCTGCATAAGCACAGGGAAAATAGCTCAATGTTTCCATAAATCAAAACAGCTGACTATTTCCAGAGATGATCATACAGCTGGGTGTTTAATATTTGAACTAATAATAACTCTTTGTAAAAGGGCAAAAGTTCATGCAATTGCCACAAAGTCAAACTGAGTTAATATCTGTGAATGTTCTGAAACATACACTATAATACATATCTGACATGTATAAAGCTTAGTTTAGTAGTTGTATATTAGTATTATTATATTAGTCGTAGTAAATACGTTTAAGCCTATTTACCGACTCGGTGTGCCACTGTTCCAATTCTCCACTACGCCTTCTCTTGTTCTGCATGGGATTTTTGCAATCCATGGGTTTCTTCAAACGATATAAAGTCTTGCTTTATCTACACAGTTTACCTTTAATTGAAACCACTTGAGGAATTAATGCAACCCACCAAAATTCCGTTATGGGTCAGTATGCAATGTCAAAAACACATTGTATTAAACAGCCAGTGGGGTCTTTTATCCATCGATAATTTATTACAAAACGTATAATAGAGTCAAAACAAAGCCAACATCAGTTTCCCTTCTGACCCCATGCGATTATTTCATTCCCTGGTTTGTAATTCCGCATTACGGTATATGTACTGTTCAAGATACCCGACAGACAGTTAATATAGCCAATCAATGAACAGTACAGCCTAATACAGGCGGGACTACGGTGAATAGAGCCTTTTTATTGGATATGATAGTATAGGCGCGAATGAGCTGCCCAATAATCTAACTATTTTTTGTTTTGTTTTTGTTCAATTGTCATGAATTATGAACATGATATTGAGCGGGTAGTTGTTAAACTGTAATAATTAATGGCATTTAATTTGTTCCCATGTAAACAGCACTTTCATTTACACGTAATAATATGTATGTACCATCCGAAAGATGACTCATAAACACTTTTTATAACGCTGAAGGAAGAAAAGAGAGTCTGTTATATTTAACCCACCATTTTTATTATATTCATCCCATTAGTTTTGAAGGAACTGTGTGAGGGTTATGTTCGATGACAGTGGTTTCGTATATCGTTTTGTAATGTCTTGCGCCAGTAAGAGTCTCGTGATGGGTTCTGTAATCGGTTAGTAATGTCTGGCAGCATGGCGAACTTCACGGACGCGACATCACTGCAGCAGTTTGAGGAATTTCTAAAACATTACAGCAAGTAAGTGAAATATTCATTGCTTAGCAAGTCGGTCATGACATCCAAATGAACTCGGACAGCTCCGGAAAAGAATGAACACATATGCATTAGGATGAAACGTTTACAGAAGGCTAGATGAAAGGACTTAGATGATGGCCTGTAATGATAAACACATACAGTGCATGTGATATGCATTTGTATAAATGCTTTTATATGGTCTAGAATAGATCATAGTATCGTTCTAATTACCTCAGTATTGCATTCAATGTAAGCTTTCCTTCACATCGTGGTCTCTTTGGTTTTTGGAACATTTGAGAAGTCCATGGTGTTTTACCGATACCGGTTGCATTCAAAGTCTGTTATTATTATTATTATTAATACTATAATTATTAATTATAATGGTCTGTTCTTATAATCTTATAATTCCAGTCTTCTAGAATTGAACTTAGTTGTGTTTATAAAAATATTTTCGCTTATTCTGTATTAATCAACTTATAGTCAATGCATGACTTGAGAGTGGTTCATTATAATAATTCCGACATTAAAGGGATAGTTCAACCCAAAATGAAAATTCTCTCCTTGTTTACTCACCCTCATGCATGCCATATCTGATGTGTATGGCTTTCTTCTGCTGAACACAAACAAAACATTCAAAATAAATATCTCAGCGAATCGTGTTTGAAGGTCCAAAAAGCATATAAAGGCAACATAAAAGTAATCCAAATGACTCCAGTGGTTAAATCCATATATTCAGAAGCAATGTAGTTGGTGGGTGAGAAACAGGTCAATATTTAAGTCCCTTTTTACTATACATCTCCAATTTCACATCCCATTTTTTTGGGGGTGGGATATTCACATTATGTGTGCATACTGCCACCTACTGGGAAGGGAATATTATTTATAGTAAAAAAAAAAAAGTTTTTCTAAAAATCTTCGTTTGTGTTCGGCAACATTTGGGATGGCATGAGGGTGAGTAAATGATAAGAGAGAATTAAAATTTTTGGGTGAACTGTCCCTTTAAATTAAAGGCACCATTCTTTACATGAGAGGTCAAAAGTGTCTTGAACAAGAATGCAGTGGTTCACGGATCATCCCTTGTGGTTCGAACATAACTGCCCATCCTCACCCTCAAGGCTACAATGACATTTACTTATAATTATGCCCAGTTTGCCTCCACACTTTTAGCTTGTTTGTTTCATCAGGAGATACTGGCTGATCCTGTTAAGCTGGTATGAATGCAGAGGAATGGAGAAATAATTGATCAAGTAATTCAGCATAAGTGTTTTATGTGGTGTAGCTTAGTGTTAATGATCTGGGCTGGTAACTGAAAGGTTGTACTTTTAACTTACATTTAGTCATTTAGCATTTGCTTTTTAGTCATTTTAGTATTTGACTTACAAATAACAAAAATAAATTGATTATATAAGCAATTTGTCATACAAAAGTCTACAATATCTGCAGTATCATACTGCCAAGTTCCTAGTGTACTCAGGTTGTTGGTTCAAATCCCACAATGGATTATCTATGAAGTTCTTGTGCAAAGCTTTGAATAAAGCACTATTGGTTAAGTCACTTTGGATAAAACTGGCAGGTAAATGAAAAATTAGACATTATTAATTTTGTGGATTAGTCATTGGCTTCTTTCTGTGTTAAGATGTTGGTTTCTGACAAACTAATATTAATACATTGTCAAAGGCTGTTCGGTCATGTCACAGATCTAATGTTCTCTGCATTACATTTTGTTAATGCAACTGAAACTAGCATGGATTTGCTTAAATGTGTATTTCCGTTAAACCATCTTCCCTACATGTAGATCTAAGAGTTGACCTTGAAAGCTCATCTTCACTCATATTCTCTTGCTAGGTCCCTCACAGTTGTCCATTTCCATGCACCATGGGCTCCGCAGTGCTCCCAGATGAACGATGTGATGGCCGAGTTAGCCAAGGAGCACAAACACACCATGTTTTTGAAAGTAGGTGGACCATTGACCCTCACAGCCTTGTAGACTGTTATTGTGATATGCACATGTATATGCATGTTTTTATTCTCTCTCTTTATTTTCTTTCCTTTTAATTTGTAAGTTATTTGAGATTTTTTCTGGAATTTAAATTAGCAAAAGTTGTATAACCCAGTGTCACTTAATCAGCCAATCAGACTGATTGTTGAAACTCACGTGAAAAGTGTAACTCGATTTCATAAAGCTTTTTAAAAAACAAAAAAAAATCAAATGGAAGTGAGGTGCTGTGTACCAAATCACATACTTCTGCACTTTTCTATGGCATTTTGTAGTGTAAGTAATATTTTAACGATTGTAGTCTTAAAAAATTACATCATTAACCCCCTTTGCCGAGGGTTGGTGAATTGTTCTTTATTGATTTTGCTTTAAATATTTAGTTAATTTATTTAAATTAATTGAAAAAACATAGACAACATTTCTAAATTCAAATTGCACTTTAAACGAAAAAAGCAATAAAATTAGGAAGTGATCAAAAAATCTTACAGTTGAAGTCAGAAGTTTACATACAATTAGATTGAAGTCATAAAAAAATATATTTTAACCACTCCACAGATTTCATATTAGCAAACTAGTTTTGGCAAGTTGTTTAGGACATCTACTTTGTGCATGAAACTAGTAATTTTTCCAACAATTGTTTACAGACAGATTGTTTCACTTTTAATTGACTATATCACAATTCCAGCTGGTCAGAAGTTTACATACACTAAGTTAACTGTGCCTTTAAGCAGCTTGGAGAATTTGAGAAAATGATGTCAATCCATTAGGTAATTACCCAATTGGCTTCTGATAGGATAATTGGAGTCAATTGGAGGTATACCTGTGGGTGTATTTTAAGGCCTACCTTCAAATTCAGTGCCTCTTCACTTGACATCATGGGAAAACCAACAGAAATCAGCCTAGACCTCAGAAATAAAATTGTGAATCTCCACAAGTCTAGTTCATTACTGGGAGCAATTTCCAAATGCCTGAAGGTACCACTTTCATCTGTACAAACAATAGTATGCAAGTATAAACCACAAGAGAACATGCAGCCATCGTACCGCTCAGAAAAGAAAACGCATTCTGTCTCTTAGAGATGAATGTTGTTTGGTGCGAAAAGTGCAAATCAGTCCCAAAACAACAGCAAAGGACCTTGTGAAGATGCTGCAGGAAACATATAGACAAGTATCTATATCCACATTTAACAAGTCCTATATTGACACAACCTGAAAAGTTGCTCAGCAGGAAAGAAGACACTGCTCCAGAACCGCCATAAAAAAGCCAGACTACAGTTTGCAAGTGCACATGGGGACAAAGATTGTACTTTTTGGAGAAATGTCCTCTGGTCTAATGAAACAAAAATTTAACTGCTTGGCCATAATGACCATTATGTTTGGAGGGAAATGGGTGAAGTTTGAAAGCCGAAGAACACCATCCCAACTGTGAAGCATGGGGGTGGCAGCATCATGTTGTGAGGGTGCTTTGCTGCAGGAGAGACTGGTGTACTTAACAAACTCTTTTGAAAAGGAAAATGGATATAAAAGTGTGGTTCACTTAAACCACTAAAACAGTTTTCTTTTTTTTTTAATTGACCAACTGGTACTTCCTAATCCTCTTTCTAAAAAGTTATACTCATCACTTGAGAGGTTCTAAAACAAGCATATTCACGTTGTCTGGTTTCAGACAGGATCGATGATTCTATACAACATTAACACTAGTGATAAAATCTCTTTCTTTAATGCAGAGCTTGTTGCTTGTATGCGCAGATATTTCTGTGCTAGTTTGCAATCAGTGGTGGACGAAGTACACATACCATGTACTTGAGTTAAAGTAAAGATACTCAAGGTAAAATATTACTCAAGTAAAAGTAGAAGTGCTGCCTTTAAACATTCACTTGAGTAAAAGTACAAAAGTATTTGCCTTCAAATGTACTTAAGTATCCAAGTACTATGATTTTTTATGGCCATAATGTCCTATTATAATTTGTCACAAGACTCTTGCTTAACTCAGTCTACATGAAGACTAATGTCACTCTTGGCACACCAATCTATTAATAAAATGACATTAATTAGTCAGATGTGTGTATATATATCTGTATATATATATATATATATATATATAGATAGATAGATAGATATATTTGAATTGAATACATTTTTTGTGTGTTTAATTTTGGAGGGAAGGGGACTGTTCCCATAAGGTATAATACATTTACAGTATTTACTGTATATATTTTTCTCGAGTGTCTATGGTCATAATTATTAACATCCTAATGTTATGATACATTCACATAAACCTGCACAACGCCATTAAATATATATATACACACACACACACACACACACACACACACACACACACACACACACACACACACACACACACACACACACATATTCTATGTTATGGGAGCAACCAATTTCCCACCAAAATTAAACACAAAAACGTATTAATGCAGTGTTTCTGCTACTCCCCAGAAAAAAAATGCTATTATATGCAAGTCATTTTAGTGTCAACATAATAAGCAATGTACATTATGCGTCAATATTTACCGATAATTGCTGCAATAATAGCTGCTGCTCTCTGCCCCGCTTAAAATCATTGGCAACACAATTTGTTTGGAACTATTGAGAGCTACACGAATCACGTGACCGCGCGGCGGCGAGATAACTGTCGCAACCGTCTATGTTCGCAACCATAGACATATGTCTATGTTTGAAACTCTCATATTTAACGGCTCTGGGGTGCATTTCCCGTACAACGACGTAACTTGCTGCTCCACTACCGTAGTACGATGCACTGTTGAAGAAATCAGCTTGCTAGTCACGACTGTTTTCCGAAACCGTATTGTCGTAAATTGGTTGTTCAACCACGTTGGTTAATGATGTCACATGTGGTGGAGTAAAAACTACTTTTAATGAATCTGTTTGCGATCGAATTAATGCTAGATGTTTTGCTATAAATTACGGACATGTCATCTGAGGACTGTCTCATATTTTTCTCAGTTATTTGCTTTATTTCCAGATTCAATCATAGGCTCGTTCTTACGCTCTAGAGCACGTTCACACATGCACACTCTTCAAAAACGGTGCTTTAAATCTATTGACAAACTAAAAGACATAAAGGACATTTGTATGTCTTCTAAATAAAAGATACTGATTGTACTGAATGTCATCTTGCTTATTGGCTCAAGATAATAATTTATTAAGCCCACATGTTATAATAACAAGAAACTCTGCTTCTAACCACAGGTCGAGAGCTGTCGTTCCAACCACACAACTCTGCGATGCTGTTTGCGAATGTTCGTTGGAACGATGGTTTCGGGAAACACCTATTCGTTGAACTATGATGATAACGACGGAACTTGCGACCATAGTTGGCTAACGATGCTTTTGGGAAACGCACCCCTGGTTCGCGCTTAGTAGATGCCGCGCGCTGTACTGTGATTGGTGGCTCGTTTGACCAGTTACGTTTTTATCCACTCATAAATAAAAAGGAACGACTGATTTTGAAAATGTAGTAGAGTAAAAAGATATTTGAATTTGAAATGTAGTGGATTTAAAGTAAAATTCTCCCCAAATTTAAATACTTCAGTAAAGTACAGATACGCAAAAAAACTACTTAAGTACAGTAACGAATTACATTTACTTCGTTACTGTCCACCACTGTTTGCAATAGCCTAGGGAAGTTTATTTTGTGAAACTTCCATTTCAGTGGATCTTCTCCATGGTCTACACGTGGCGTGTAAGTGTAAGCGTTGTGTTCAGCAGCCACTGCTTCTCTAAACTGTACCATGGGATCAAATGTGGTTGACAGTGATGCTGTTGGTGTTGTGCATGTGGTTTCCTTGAAGAAACTGGCCAGATTTTTCTTCTTGGCTTTAGCAGGGGGATTTTCCACATCCAGGCTGTCCGTCTCCATCGCTGCAGTGCTTTGGGCTACAGACTGCTGCTGATGATTTTCCTGAAACAAATAAAAAATGCACATGTTTTAGAAATCTGTTACATGGAATTCTTACCAGTTAAGTAAACACTGTGGTTTCACTCACTATCAATCAGAGATGACTCGTTCCTTTAAGGTCTGGGTCTCTTCTGCAGAGATGTATTGTGTTCGGAACCTTGGGTCTAGGAAAGTGGACATGTTTAGCAGGTCCTGAGTGACTTCATATTTCTCTTTTGAGGTTGTTCAGAATTTTTGATTTCAGTGATTTGGTCAGGTCAGTGTCCTCTTTATCTTCAGCCAGCACTGAGGTGTTCAGAAGATGCAGAGCAGGCTTCACCTAAGATATGCTCACATAACATTCACCTGACAGGGCATCCGTGAAGTCCTGGAGTGGGCTGATTGCCTTGTTCACTGAGTCCAGAAACTCCAGGTCCTGCCATGAGGCAGTTGGTGTCGCGCTTTGCGGTTTGTAAAGGGAACCTTTGACAGCATTTTGCTGCTCCAGGACCCTTGCTATAATTTTGTGAGTGGAACCCCATCGTGTTGAGCAGTCTGTCACCATGGAATGCTCTGGTAGGTTGAGCTCTCTTTGTGTTTCCCTCAAGGCCACTCTTTTTTTCTATGGGAGAAGTGGTCCACCATATTAGTCGTGATAGCGACCTGACGCTGCTCACAGAGGTCCCATGCAGCCAGTGCCTATCTCAAGCCCAAGGCTATGTTCTCTCCTGTGTGGTCATTGGGGAAATGGGTTCAAACTCCTTGTCGACAAAGTGCGCAGTTAGGCTAATATATGGTTCAGTCGTCCTACTTGACCACAGGTCCGTTGAAAAGTGGTTGAAAAGAACGTCACCGTAGCCATTTCCAGTTGAACCTAGCATATGTAGCATTTTTTCTGGCCACCAGTTCAGCGTCGGTCTGCTCGGCATCCATCTTCACCTGGCCTCCATGCTGCACACCAGAAAGTCACATGACGTGATCATACGTGCCACTGCCTAAACTGAGACTGACTGGCCATCTTTTTATTAGCGGCATAGAAAATGGGCAAACAGCTCTCAGTGAGAATGGGTTGTCGTGTCCACTTATTTAATTAAATCGCTGCATTTTGCCGTCATATAATCACTCAGGCTGACATCGCGATTGTGATAGCGATATGATTAATCGTGCAGCACTATTAGGCAGGTGGTTTTAATGATGTGGCTGATTGGTGTGTGTGTGTGTATATATATATTATTACTATTTTGTACTGGACAAGGCAACAGTCTTGGATGATAGATTTCTTATCAGCCAACTTGAAAATTTTGAGATTGTATCTATTGAAGCTTTCATTGAATAACCCTGGGCTGAATGGTTCTGTAGTTCCAGTAACATATTTCGGCTGCTCTCTTCTCTCTGCCCTGGGTCCCAGTAGAGAGCATTAAAACACCTCAGGCTGTGAATGACTTTACCTTCCTCATGGCTTTAAACCAACAGAGAGCAATTTTACCTTCTGTCAAGGGTTAATACTGCCTTTAATCCAACAGTCAACAGAGCATTCGAATTCTTCAAGCTCAAGTTCTGTCCTTTTATGGACTAGCCTTTTATGAAGTGAATTATTTTGAGGGGGAAAATAACATTTTGAGAGACTTTTCAGCCCAGAACTCCAATATAATTTTTTTCTACTCTGGTCTATTGTAGTATTTAATCTAGCTATTTTACATAAACCAGCACCCAAAAAGAAAACTAACTTTTGTTGGTCACTTTGCATGTTTTTTAGTTGTTTTTTTCTGTCTAAGTGGGCAGTTTTTGGCCAGAATAAGCTGTAATGTGGACCAAATTTATGCTGTAGTCTTGGCTATGCAAGACTAAATTCACCCCAGCATGAGCCTAATACCTAGATGATGTCACCTGTTCTTCTAATGTTCATTATTTCAGTCCAGTGTCCTGACCAAAAGCACAAAGGAGCCAATGTTATTATACAGATCACCCTGCACAGATTTATGGATTTTAATATCTAGTGGCTGTTTTATCCCTTTTGTTTCTGTCTCTTTGCCCAGAAATCTCGGTCGTGGAATAAAACAGTAGCCTGCAGGGTGATGTGAAATGGGTCTGTTTCAGTGACAAAATGGCCTGATCATATGTTTCCTTAAGTATTGTCTTTATTGAACCCGTTTAAACAGACCGCATTGTGCATCCTGTATTATTTTCAGCTGCATCATAAGGTCATAAGACGGACTGTTGATGATGCGTGTGTGCCGTCTGAGGCTACTTTTCATTCAACACTTTATATTCCATGTTAAACTTTTTTGTGTTTGTTTTAAAATGTTTTTTTTTACAGCCAAATAAACTGTCAGTGTGTGTGTTTGACATGTTGATGTTTGTGTGATGTTTTATTAATGTGAATTATAAAGAATCATTAGTACAGTAGTTCTCTCCGTCTCTCTTTAGCTGGAGGCAGAGGCAGTCCCTGAGGTCTCTGAGAAATATGAGATCGCTTCAGTTCCCACCTTCCTCTTCTTCAAGGTAAAACTTCACCCCATGTCAGCAGTGCTGTGTGACTTCAGATGTGCTCAGATTTACCTTAAATTATGATTTTTATAAAGGCACAATTTTCACTTTTGAGAGAGTAGGAGGGTAGTTCATATAAAGTTGGGAAAAGTCCAAGCAAATTTGAGAAAACAACCAATTTTTGATCTAAAGTAATGTTTAGGTTCAAGTTAATTTCTTTTGTCAACATTTGTGCCATTATGTCGATTACCACAGAAAATAATTTAGACTACCTCATTTTGTTACTGGGAAAAATAACAACAAAAGTAACATTCTTACAATGTTAGTAAAGAGGGCCAACATTCTGGAGGGTTTAAAATAAAAATGTGAAGCTTGTAATTTTGTCAAAGTGTTTATAATTTGAGCTGTAAAGTAGTCCTAATCTTCCAATTTGTTGGATTACCATTAGATGTGTTTAGTTGTGCCATGTCCCTTTCTGGTATCTATTAAGCCAGCCTTTTCACTACGATAGACCGGAAGTCATTCATTTCCAGTGGAGATTCACATGGGGACTGCGTGGGGTTCCGACCATCTCCGAATGTGACATTTTCTGGTCCGATTTGAGTTACAGCTGCGTTAAAATATGTCAACTTGTGCGATTTAGACCGTATGCGACTGCCCAACTGGACGTGATGCGTTCATTCAAAACCATCAGCACGAAGAGAGAAATTTCAATTGATTTTGACCTAGACTTTATTCTAAATGCCTGCTACTTCTGTATTTTGGACAGTTATATTGTTTCGCAAAATATTGTTGCAAATATATCACAAAAAGCTTGTGTAACTACCCTAAATGTGAGATGGAATGCGTATATTTCTGCACATGCAAATCCTACATATTAAAAATAACATCCTATTTGCTGTATTATGGTTGCTGTTGCATTTACATTTATGCATTTGGCAGATGCTTTTATCCAAAGCGACGTACAGAGCACTTATTACAGGGAAAATCCCCCCGGAGCAACCTGGAGATAAGTGCCTTCCTCAAGGACACAATGGTGGTGGCTGTGGGGATCGAACCGGCAACCTTCTGATTACCAGTTATGTGCTTTAGCCCACTACGCCACCACCACTCCATTGTTGCTGTTTATTATCATAATTACAACTATAAAACAGTATTAATAATGAATAATACTATTCAAAATAAATACTACGTGAATGTTTATCATTAATTTATTGAATTCATCCATCTCCACACAAAAAAAAATCACACACAGTAATGTCATTCTGAGGTCAACTTTTGGTAGCTTCTCCCCTTGCAAATAAAATTAATTACGAGCCAAATTACAGGTCAGCACGACTGCCACTAGGGCGAGAAATACGGCAGTCGGATGTGATGTATCGCAGGCCGTGAAAAGGCAGCTAATGCCTATAATGTGAAAGTTACTGGGTTTGTTGTCTTCATGTGGTCCGGTCATGACATTGAAATCTAAAGATTGGATAATGTGTGGGAAATAATGTAGGGTGAGACTTGATTTTTGTAATTTGATTGGATTGTTGCTGGTTAGGCTATAACATTATTGGTTAAAATGAGTTATTTTTTCCCTTGTTTACTTTAGCAGAAATTTTTTCATTGTTTTCTTTGCAACAATGTGCAAATCATGATCAATGGAGCGCCATAGTCTGGTTCCGGAAGTAAAAATCCTATAAATTTTCTCCATAGGCAAATGGAGCCGTGAGCTCTGAGATTGTTAACTGATGGCATATGCTTCTGTTAAATCCATAATTCTTTGTTATTTCAACTTCATTTATTTAAAACCATTTTTAATAGTGGAATTTCTGGTGAAGAACTACACTACCCATGATCCTGAAGAGAACGATTCACCTATCAGAAAGTGCCGACAAACAAAGGCAAACGAGCTCATGACGCAATCGAGTGGTATCCCTACACTCTCAAACTAGTAATTTTTTGCAATAAAATTAAATAAATTGTTTTTACACTTACAATCAACAACATTATACTTTTCCATCATTGTAAATTTGATTGTCATTGCAATGCTTCATGGGATTGTAGTTTATTCTCTCATTAAACACGTTAAGTACACAATCTTGTACCTTTTGTCTTTTGATTTTAAAACACATGATAATTTGGCCCTATAAGGCATCAAGAGCCTTTTGTTTCAAATCAAAGCTTGTAATGTTGTGTTTCACCTTGGAGCTGGTTTGTTTGGTTCATGGCTTACAACTCTTTTATGAAGGATTTTATGAAATCCCTGTGGCAAAAATGAATGTGAAAAATACTTGCGGAACAAAGATGGCTAAAAAAGTGGGTAATGTTTTGCTCTTTAACACCAAGAACAGTTGGAAAGAAAATATACGGCTCATTTTGAATTTGTGTTAACTTTAATTCGGGATTGGCACTGTGTTTTCTGTGTTCCATAAACCTAGGATGTTGATTTGCAGGACATTAAATCTAGATAGTTCTTTAGATTTTTCCACAGCTTGTATTCATGTTAGACATGCTTTGATAGTGTTTTATGTAGCTGTTTATCATCAGAGGAGAAGAGAGGTTAGCAAAAAACAGCCTGTAGGGAAGGTTGAGTTTAACGATCAAGTAATCTGAGCTGCAAAGTCTTCATGTTAGAATCACGAAACCGAGAAATAATCAGAGGCTAAAGAAACACACGGCTTGGCAAGACTCTCCCTCTCTTTGCGTAACGTGTCAAGAGAGCCCGCGGCCCACTTTCTCTCTCTCTCTCTCCCTCCCTCCCTGGAAACAATCTAAACAAACCGGCAAGCATCCTAAAAAATTAATGCTGTTTTTTTTTGTCTCTCACTCTATCACTACTCACTGTTGAGTGTTTTTTATTTATTTATTTGTCTACCGACAACCCTTAGGGCTGTAAGAAGATTGACAAGTTGGATGGTGCACATGCCCCTGAGCTGACCAATAAGGTGCAACGGTTGGGGTCCAGTGGGGGCGGGGCTGCCGGGACAGGGGACATCCCAAAAGAGGATCTTAACGAGAGACTGAAAAGGCTGATCAACGCTGCACCCTGTATGCTCTTCATGAAGGGGTCGCCCCAGGAGCCTCGCTGCGGTAAACACATAAGTTTACTCTCGCTTGCATAAATTAACACGCACATATCAGACACACACACCAAGGTAGAGGTTAGATTAAAGGTATAGTCCACCCAAAAAATATTTTACTCACGCTACTGATGTTCTTTGCTTGGAACACTTTGTGGAACGCAAAATGACATGATGTTAGCCTAATTAAATGTTAAAAGATGCAAAGAAAGTAGAGTGTGATTTAGAGTTTTATGTCTGATCCCTGATCCCATTCATTATTATCACTCTAAAAAATGGGGCCGTTCACCCTGAGCATGCATTTTTGTCAAGCATCTGTCTGTGCTGTTTTTTTTTTTTTTTTAAAACGTCTTTCAGCCAGTGAAATTAAATGAAAAAAAATTTCTTAACTGAAATAAAAATAAGAAACTAAAATTATTGGAAACAACTGAAACTAAACTAAAATACTTTTTCATAACTCTGAAACTAAATAAAATAAAATAAACATGAACTTGAATTAATTTTAGTTTTAGTTTTTCATACATAATAGGGTGAAAATGGGCAATGTGGGATAGTTTTGGAAACTTTTCTTTTCTTTGCACTTTTGATTATGATTCAAATGCCACATAACATTACATTATATCTTTATAGAAAATGTTGGTTGTCTCATACCTTAGTCAAAATAAGAAAAATTAAGAAATACTCAATACTGGGAAAAATAACCTTTGAAGACGCTCTTTTGACCAATTCCCAGATTTATTTTCCAGGCAGGATTCTATAGAAAATATCTACAAATTTGAATTAAATTTGTACATTTTCTTATATGCTTTCACAGCATTTACAAACATTAAGGAAAGTTTTTATAACCTTGAAAATAGTAACCTCCAATTTTAATTTTTTTTTACTATTGTTTTTTCAAACGTTGGTCATGAAATGCACTCTGCCACATATCACAATGTAAAATCATCAATTTAAACCTCAAAAAGGTAATTGTTCACTTCCCAAAGATAAGTTTAAACCATTTAAAGAAATAGATATGGATACAATTGGGATCAAGCTTAACTGCCCCACCATCTTCACCCTATATTATAAAACTTAAAACATTTACAATTAGGGATGTCATAAAATATTGATTATTGATCAGCACGTTATTTTATCTATATATTTTTGAGACAGAGATATTTTAAAATTAGCCGACATATAAATCAGAAGCCCAATTTGCATGCTTTCCAGTTCACTCAGTTGGCCTCTGTTTAACAGTCTGGCGTAGTAGCATTGGGTGTCCAAAAGAGGGAGATATAACATGTAATTCGCACACGCACAAACGCACAGGACGAGCTGAAATGGGGCAGAAGATGGCAGTCCAAAGTTACAAAGGTTGACGAAATTGCAGTTTAGAAATGGCGGTTTTGAAAACTATTAGAAATTGCGACGTGTATTATGCAATTTCTCTGTATGTAGCATTAAATGGGTCTTTCATTCAAGCTGACAAACCACAATATGACGTAACTGAAAATATATTGTGTAGGCTATATGAAAGATACATGTTCACAATAGATCATCCAGTGATGGCTAGAGTAAATAATGTTATGGGTCGAATTTAATGGAAACAATGCTAGTTGTGCTCCATAGCACCTTTGTAGAAAACAAATAATTGTTTTAATTTTAGAACACACCATGTCACCCGTCAGACGCGTCCGGTGCGCGACCCCTTTAATTTACTCTGCTGCTCACACTTTACCAAAGTTGTGCTGAGAAATATGTCTGACGAGACAAAGACTATTGTGCATTGAGCAGTCCTATTTATATCTAAAAGAAATCCTGACATATATATATATATATATATATATATATATATATATATATATATATATAGTTATATATATTAAATGATATCAGCAAATGCTTTAGCTTTTTTTTTAATCGCAAGAACACGATTGGTCTGAACGGTCCCTTAGGCTCCATTGTATCTTCACAGTTGCAGCTAACATTACATTAAATTTGTGTACATTTGGAATAAATGAACCAGAAATTAAGATTTTTGTTTTTATAGTAAAAAAACAAAAAAAAGAGCCTTTTTGATTTTAGGTTGTCATATTAATCTTTCATTGGCTGACTTTCTCTGTGCTATTTCCTTGTTACTACTTACACTTCCTCCTCATGTCAAAGATGTTTGATTCAGCGTGCCAAAACATCCTCGCATTAATTTCATCCATTCAAAACGAAATGCTTTTGATAGTTCAAAGTGCATGTTTCGTCATGGAGTGAGGCATAGTTAAGCATTTGACGTTTTGGCTGTGTAAAGAAAGAGGTCTACAGAACAGAAGATGGGGTCTAGGGAATGATGCTGTTTGCCATCCTGAGATCAAAATAAAAACGATATTGAACTTTAATCTCGAACGTGATGTTCAGCTTTCAACGGCTGCCAGCTCCTCTAGCTCTGCTTTATTAATAGAAGATCCTCTGAGTTTACGCTGTTTCGTCTCCGAGCCCGAAACCTGTTGCTCAGCGGCATTGATGTTATTTGAAGCCGCACCAGGTGTCATCGGGTCGGTCCGGCTCGGAGATATTAAAATGTTGGAACTTATTGATGTTCTCATTCGCTTGGCTCATATCCAAATCGGGAATAAGGCATCGAGAGCGAGTCATGTATGTTGATGGCTCGCATTGGGTTAAAAAACAAAAAAAACTTGCACACGCTTGTAGTCTTTAGTTCCACTTACAAAACATAGGGCCAAATGATCAAGTGTTTGGCTAACACTAACTCTAAAGCAACTGTATATCGCAATTTAGAAGGTTAAGGTTTCGTATATCAATTAGGGTCTCCTGGTCTCTCTCGCTCTGAGTGGGCCATCCTTCAAAAGAGGTACCAGGCTCGAACATCGGCCCTTTCCTGGAGCGGAGTCGGGCATATTGAGTGCTCTCCAGCCCCTGTAGGTGCAGGCGTAGAGGGAGAAAGAACTCTGCAAAATCAATGCAACGTGTCTGGTGGAGTTTGCCCGGAGCCAGAGAAAGCAGCTGCCCGCCTTTTTTGCCCGCTCTGATAGAGTTGAGCTAATATACCAGCAAATGCATAAGCGCAAGTGAGCTGCCTGGAGCTGTTTTATAATGAAGTCCCTCATGAGCCGCACAAGATGAAAATGGGTGTTTTACTGCAGGGGCTACACAAACTCTACACATCACCTTACACATCTCTCTCTATCTCTATGTCTATCCCTTTCACTCCTGATCTTGTTTCCCTCTCGCGCTCGCTCCTCCTCCTGTGTGCTGTTTCTCTCGCGTCTTGTTCTCTTTGTCTCCTCCCATCTAATATCTCTCTCTCACACATTTATCCTCTTTTTTTCATCTCACTCAACTCATTTTTGCTTGTAGTCATCTTGTATGAACAGAACTGCTTTTTAAAATTCAGACAACACCTCATTCAATGCTGCAATTTTATCTTTCACTTGTGTTGCCCAATATTGCATAATAGCAAAAAATGGACAACTGAATAATTATGATTGCAAATTTTAACTCTAAAACTGTGTGATAATACGCCATACTTTATATCAAAAAAAGTTTACCTGTAGAAGCATTACTATTACTATTTGAACAAGACCCTAACCAAAAGTATGACACTTTTGGTGCATAATTTGTCCTACATTATTTGTACTACACAACCTCAAATTCTGAGTCCTGTTGAGAAGAAGTCTGCTATTAATTTTCAAAGCAATTAAACTTATGGCTTTCGCGTGACAGACAAAAACTTCAATAATATTGTCTTGGGGTGGGTTCATGGGCTGGGCGATAGGACGATGTAATCGGATATCGATGATGTCTTACAAATCTCCCGATGCTGATTTCAACACTCATTGACAGATGATGATGGACAATATTGGTAAATGGCAAAACCATGGATCTGGGAAGTCACCAGATATATTAAACAGTAGCCCAGTTTGTGAAATATGCACCCGTCACCTGCCAAATGCAACAAGGCTGAATCCAGCTCCTTATTTGCAAATTCCTCATCCAAATGCAGGTATTTCTTGAGAGGGTAAGTTGGGTAGATTTGCTCATTTATACGCAACAGTGGTGGGCAATGTGTAAGACATCTCGGAGTAACACATGACAAGAAATGCTGTTAAACACAAAGACACGCACTTGAGAAACACACTTTATTGTATTTTTAAGACACAAGAAAAGCCATCAGTGCCCGTGTCTGGTGCGTTGTTTGTTCAGAGGCGTGCAGCGGGAGCGTCTCGTTGAACATGGTCATGTAAAAAGTTATTAAGAGTAACTGTTTGCAAGAATAGTGTCGTGTATGAGTGCTGCAAATGACCTAAGACCATCTCAGGAGGTGCTCGAAGTTTAGAACGCTTTATTTCCACAGAGCAGTTCAGTCAGTGATGGTAAATGTTTGGATTTGTGGAGGTGGTTATATAAGATTATTTTTATTGATTTTTTCTTCTTTCGTTTAGTTTAAAGTGCCATTTGAATTTAGAAATATATTTTGTTTACATTTTTCGTGTTTTAATAAACGAATACAATTTTTAAAGAATAAATATACAACTACCCTCGGCAGGGGGGTTGACGATATATTCGGATATTGCTGTATTTTTTAAGGCTATCATCAATTAAATATATATTTTAGATATCGCCTCGCCCCTAGTGTGTTCTTTGAACCTTGAACAGTAAGCTAGTACCCAGAACACCCTAGCAACTGTTTAGCTACACACAAAATCTCCAAACCCCTTAAAAACAGCATAAAAAGCATTGCAACACCCTTGCATTGTGGCAAATTGTGCGAGGGGAACCATTTGTATTTTCTTCCAAAAATTTCAGATTTTTTTTTTCCTCTCTTGAAAATGTACCCTTGAAACATTTTATATTTACAAACACGGTCTATAATAAATATTTTAGTTTTTGTTAAAAAATAGATCTTAAATATATTTAATACTGCATATAAAATATATATATAAATAATTTTTTTATAAAAGAAATCATAGTTTCCTCAAAGCTTTAACTGTTTAGACTAGGGAAAGCTAGTAAACAAGCACACAAGGAAACTAAACAATATTTTATTAATATTATAATATATTACAGTGTGCTTTTTATTAAAATATTTTTTGCGTTTTTCACAGGTTTTAGTCGTCAGATTGTTCAGATCTTGAAGGACCACAACATTCAGTACAGCAGTTTTGACATCCTCTCGGATGAAGAGGTCAGACAGGGACTCAAGACCTTCTCCAACTGGCCCACCTTTCCGCAGATCTATGTCAGCGGAGATCTCATCGGGGGACTGGACATCTTAAAGGTGTGAAAATTTGGCGTCACCAACGGGATACAATGAAATCCCTTAATAATGTTGACTGCGGTCAGTGAAAATCCTTGCTTAGCAGTGTCTACAGATATTGTCTTATTTTTCTCAACTTTAATTTCTTCATCTCTTGATGTTCTGTATTTCGTCCCATGTGTATTATGTTAAGTGTTCATATCTCAGGACTTTCAACGATGTGTTTTCGGTTAGCTGTTATTAGTTGTGCGTTGTTCTACATTCCCAGCAAGCCGATACTGCTTATAGCAACCAGAGCACTCCTGCTGAGAGAGGAGGGCTAGATTAGCCAACATCCATCCTGTTCCCCTTTCTCTCTGTATCTCTCTTTCAAGGGGTCTTTGAGGGCCTTCCTCATTAAGATAGGTAAAAATAGAGGTAAAATATCTCAGCAGGGAGCAGTTACTCTTTAATGGAGAGTCTGTATGTGTGTGTTAGAGTTGAAAGCGAGTTGAAAATTTGGATTCAGAAGTATTTTATTTCCTACACAGGAGCTGGTGGATTCTGGTGAGCTTGAGAATACTTTCCCCAAAACAGTCTCGCTGGAACATAGGTAAAGACCGATACACACTCACACAAATAAACAGTCTATGCTATTGCACTTGTGTAAACAATATCTGTCCTAACAGGTTGAAGTCACTAATCAATAAAGCACCCATCGTGCTATTCATGAAAGGCAATAAAGAGGTGAGTGAACTTGAATACTTGAATATCTTGTACTGTATGTCTTTTCACCCTCCTGTATACAGTTTAACAGAGTGAGGAGAAAACAGAGTGTGTTTAAAGGAATAGTTCACCCAAATATGAAAATTCTGTCATTATTTTCCCACCCTCTTGACGTTCATCCTCTTGACGTGCATCCTCTTGACGTTTCTAGTCTGTATGCTTTTTTTTTCCAGTGGAACACAGCAGGAGAAATTTTGAAGAATGTTCACACATCTCTTTTCCATACAAAAACCCAATAATAATAATAATAATAATAATAAATAAAAAATAAAAAACAGCAAAGTTGTACATATAACTGCATGTACTGTATTCCAAGTCTTCTAAAGCAACGTGATAGCTTTGAGGAGGAAACAGACCGAAATGTAAGTCTTTATTAACTGATAATCTTACCTTCTGCCGTAGTTCTGTGATTTCAATTACACTTGTGTTTAAATTAAACAATGTACGCCTGGACACATCAAACCAGGTTTATGCTATTAGTGTGTTTATGTTTATGCTATCAGTGACATCAAACCAGGTTTGATGTCACTGAGGGCAAACCCATTGGTTCTTGCGTGTGTTATAACCAAACATAGCAAATTGTGGTACGTTCCTCACACAAAGTGTTAATTTTGACATGTATTGTTTTTTAGTCATTTAATGAAAATGTCCTTTACATTTCATGATATCACTTTACTGTATGGTTCCAGTCCTTAACATTAGCTAATGCATTAGGCATCATAAACAAACAATTAACTATATTGTTTACAGCATTTATTAATCTTTGTTAATGTTAGTTTATAAAAAGCTACATTTTTAATTGTTAGTTCATATTGGTTCGTAGTGTATATACATCTTTTGATTTAAAAACATTAGTATATGTTGAAATTAACTTATTAAAAATGCTGTAAATGTATTGTTCTTTGTTAGTTCATGTTAATTCATGTTAACTAATTTGAACACATGATACCTTATTGTAAAGTGTTTCTTTTTTTATTTCATCTCATAATATTCAGTCATTTTTGTCAAGTTTACTCTGAATTAAATGGCATACAATTTTAGTTGACAAAAATACATTTAAGTTGTGCAAAATGGGAAAAAATGGTTTTCAAACAGACCAAACTTTAACCAAATATTCAAATAATTTGAAAAAATTGATGAACTTTCAATTATTTATACACGTATTAAACATTCAAGATGAATGTTTGATAGGTAAGATTAAACAACATAAGAACCTTGAGTCTTGAAAACCTGAGCTCCTGAAATAATAGCATATAATGAATATGTTGAAGCATTAGCTACTTTAAAGAAGTTACTCTCTTGTATGTGTTTTAAAGGAAACGACGTATTCACAATGCAAGTTACGAGTTCTGAATGGTGTGTTCCTTAAAGAAACAGTTCACCCAAAAATGATAATACGCATTTACTCACCCTTATGGCATCTCAAACTTGTATGACTTTCTTCCACCGAACACAAATTAAGATATTTTAATGGAGATATGATGTCTGTTTGTCCATACAATGGTGAACCAAATTGTCGAGCTTCAAAAAGGACATAAATGCAGCTTAAAGAATCCATAAGACTCCAGTGGTTAAATCAATGTCTTCTGAAGTTATCCATTTGGATGTGGGCGAGAACAGACAAAAATGTAAAAAAAAAAAAAAAATGTCAATATGAACATTTAAATAAGCAGGCTGCTTGACTATTATAATTGCAAGCTTGATTACACCTCCTAGCACCATCTAGCTCTCTGCACATGTGTCAAGCACTAGGAAGTTCTAGCAAATTTGGTAGTATAAATGTACACTGGATGGGTTAAAGTGCATGTGTACCCCCACCATTATATGTAGGAAACGGTATGTGTGAGCTAGGAATGAAATTAAACTGTCCTTATTCTACATTATTATGGAAGGAAATTTATAATGTATAATCGTAATACAACGTCTCATTCAATCCACTCACAATTTCTAGTGTAAGAAATGAGCTTTAATAGGGGAATTATGATTAATTCACTTATTGGAGTAATATTATTCTCATTGCTTATTGAAATAATATTTCACAGCTTTGAAGTGAAATCTTTAAAAAAACAAAACAGGGATGAGATTATTTATCAAAATATACCACAGTCAAATTATCTTTGAACACAGACAAACTTTATTGCTATTCTAAACATAAAACGAATCCAGTACATACAACATGAAACAGGTACCAACAGTGAGTAGTGACAGAATGTGAAGTAAATTATCCATACAGAGAAAATTAACTTTATGGAGTCTGTTGACAATGCCTTAATAACCATTTATCCTTCTTTGAGTTTAAATCGATTTGCAATCGGATTACCCAAAGTATATAACTAATGCACCAGCGCTTTGAGCAAAAGTCTGGAGATGCACTTGCGTGTCATTGTTGAATTTCCTTGTGTTGCTTTTTCTTTGTCTCTTTGTTGAAAGTTTGTTCCGTCGATGTCTTTGACTCTGTTATGATCGTTTATTGTTATTGTCTGGATGGCTGATATAGTGGGCTTTGAAGCAAGGAAGACTCGCGACTCCCGTTGGGTGTGTGAACCGTAGAACAGAGAGTGAGAGGCTTCCTCGGGACTTCTGTGTCCCTAGTTTTCCTTGGACATGGCAGAATAGGAAGGATAAGGAAGGATTCAGCAAGAGAGCTGAAGATAGGAGACCAAACAATGGTTCCAAGAGAGTGTTGCAAGAGAGAAGAGAGAATTCTTGCTTCGGAAACATTTGAACTGAAATTGGCTGCACCCCAATGGTGTCCTGAGACAATCAGAAGTGGCTTTCCAAAGTCACATGGTCAACTGGTCTGTCCTTTTCAAAAGTTGATGTATGATCCTTTGTGGAGGATTCTTACAAACTCCAGCTTAAAATAGTGCATGTATAATCATGAACTTTTATGTCTTGAAAACGGTGCAAGAGACATGTTGTCATCAGCATTCTCCACATAAACAAGCAAGCATTTACATACTAAATATGACATTCTTTCATGAATGTTATACGTCTAAGTAACAAAACATGGCCATACTAATTAATTTGTGACTTATAAAAGTGATCACTTTCAGAGTCATTTTCAGGATTATCGAGCAAGGCTAGGTTTTGTATAAATTGTGGGTCCATACGGTCTCTGATGAGCTAAGAGAGAATGTCTTTGGAATGTGCAGATGGGGAGAGGAGGTGTCCCGGGGGAGGACACCTAACTGTGTTAGGTCTATGATGATTTCGGGCCTTGGGACTGTCTTCACGAGTCTCCGTTTCCTGATATGTTTGCGGATTTAGGCATTAATTTCACAAGTTGTTACTTGGCCATTTGGTCTTATGTTTAAGTTTATGGTTTTCTTAATTGATCAGCTCTGTCATTACAAACCCTAGTTTGACATCAAGCAGGCATGGGAGTGATGATCTCCTTCAGCAATTTAGGCACCATGGATTTGTTTAATGGCTCGGTGGGAGGATCTCTCTGATCCGTGTAATGTGGTGTTGAGTTCATTTGATGGCTTCGTTCAAGGATAATCCTACAAAGTGTAATCAAGCTTGAAATCATGTTTGTTTCTAGAGACTGCAATGGCAAGATTTACAGTAAAAAAAGTAGTTATGTTTTGATCTGTTCTCACCCAAAAGCAGTCGGATTGCTTTAAAAGACATGGATTAAACCACTAGTATTTTACGGATTACCTTTATGCTGCTTTATTAACTTTTTGGACCTTGAAAGTTTGTTCACCATTCACTTGCATTTTATGGACTAACAGACATCTATTAAAAAAATCTTTGTTTGTGTTTCGCAGAAGAAAAGTCATACGAGTTTGAGACAATGTAAGAGCGGGTAAATGAGGAGAGAATTCGCATTTTTGCGTGAACTATTCCTTTAAGTTCACCCATTAATTTGCTTCTCTGTCTGTGCAGATCTAAGTTGTAATATTATTTTTATGTTATGATAATATAGATTATTAATGTCACATAAAGAAGACTCATTTGAGTAATCACCCGTTCATAAAGTTCATAGTACAGGTATTCAGCTCTTGCAACTCGCACAGATGAAGTGAGTAAATCCCCATCATGACTGGATTATTTCAATCAATTCTTTCTAGATTGTTTTCCTTCTTTATAAAATAAATCGTATGAGCTCATTATTCATATCTTGCAGTATTATTTTTTCTCATCATATTTTCATCAACATTGTTTTATTTAAAACTGTTTGAGTATCGTCATGATGTCTTTTTTTGCCTTGTCTTTGTTATCGTTGACAAAAAATAAAAACGTTCAACAACAAAGTATTTTTCAGTAATTTCATTGACTAGATTGAAACTGCACATTTAGCTTTGATTTCTGTGTACATGTCGTTCTGACTACTTTTATGGTCATTTTTGTCCTTTTGAAAGCTTGACAGCTCCTGGTTACTGTTTGCTGTCATTCCATTCATTCCATTCTTCATAAAGTCTACTTTTGTATTTGACTGAAGAAAGTCAAATGGGTTTAGAATGACCTGAGGGTGAGGAAATGGTGACAGAATTTTCGCTTTTAAGTTAACTATTCCTTTAACATCCAGTAAATGAATCCATGCAAAAGTAAAGCCTGGAAATCGATGCTGGGATGCTCCTGCACTGATAGACATGTCTCTCTCTCTTGAATGGAGGAGAAATACCACTCACCTCTCTTCTCCTTATAACTGTATTGATCTTTAACACACACACACACACTCATGAAAGTCATTTTTGCAGTAGTTTAAAGTCATTCCCTAAGAGATCTCTCTCTCGCTCTCTCTCTCTCTCTCTCTCTCTCTCGTTCTGTTAGCGCTTCTCTCTCCCCACATTTATGCACAGTTCAGAATTTCTTTTGTAGGTGGTTGGAGCTGTATGTTTCTAAATGAAAGTTTGGTTCTGTGCTGGTTCGGGCTCAGAGGAACCGGTTGCTTCTTATGTACTCAGTTCTTTGAGGTTTTCAAGTAGTCTTAGTATGTTTTGGTGGAGTTAAACACAAACTTCAACTGATTGGATTTCAAGAGTAGGGCTTCACTTTGCTGTAGCCTTTCATGATATGAAAAACGTTCTAGCGCTTTACCCTCATAACTCTTGTCTTTGTGAATACTCAGACTGCGAAATGTGGATTCAGCCGTCAGATAATTGAAATAATGAACAGCACAGGGTGAGAGATTTTACATCATTATTTCATTTTTCACACAAATGGTATAATTTAAGATGGGAAGCTTTTTTATGTGTGGTGCTCTTAACATTTATGATTTGTTGAAAGCCAAAGAGTGCATGTTAGTATAGTAACAAACTGCTTTTATTAACTTTTCAGGGTGGAGTATGACACATTTGATATACTGGAAAATGAAGAGGTGAGAATTGTATTTTTTTTATTACATTTATGTTCTTAAAAGGGATAGTTCACCCAAAAATGAAAATTCTCTCATCATTTACTCATCCTCATGCCATTCCAGATGTGTATGACTTTCCATTTTCTTGGTCCCTAGAATACAGGTGAATGGTGGCCAGACATTTAAAGCTCTAAAAGTCACATAAAGGAACCATAAAGGTAATTCATAAGATGCCAGTGCTTAAATGTATATCTTCAGAAGCGATATGATGGGTGTGGGTGAGAAACAGATACATTTTAATGTCCTATTTTTTTTTTTTTTTTACCATAAATCCCCACTTTCACTTTTACTTTCAAAGTGCAGATTTATGGTATTAAAAAAAAAGATAAGAAAGTACTTAAGTATTGATGTGGGTGAAGTTTCTCACCCACACATATATCGCTTCTGAAGACATGAATTTAACCACTGGAGTCATATGGATTACTTTTATGTAGCCTTTGGGTGCTTTTTGGGGCTTTAAATGTCTGGTCACCATTTATTGTATTATATGGACCTAGAAGAAGGAAACTCATGCACATCTGGAATGGCATGAGGATGAGTAAATGATGTGAGAATTGTCATTTTTGGGTGAACTGTCCCTTTAAAGAAAATTAAAGAAAGTGTATATGTAAAGGATAATGTTCTGTCAGCCGGACAAGGTCAACATGTCAACATATTGCTATGCCATAATCACCATCTGACTGAACATTGTACTGCTTATTACTTATTTAGCTACTTGCAAAATAAAAAAAATCAAAGGTCATCAAATATATATGTATATATATATATCTGAGTTTAAATTACACTATATGGACAATAGTATGTGGACACTCCTACAAATTATTGAGTTCAGGTGTTTCAGCCACACTGATTGATAACAGGTGCAAAAAAATTACCACTCACAGGTGAAGAGAATAACGTTGATGATCTGCTAACTAGGCCAAATGTCATTTTCTGGGTAGATTCGATGGTAAGCGAACAATCAGTTCTCGTAGTCAACATGTTGAATGCAGGAGAAATGGGCAGGAGTAAAGACCTGAGTGATGTTGACAATCTCTGATACAACAAGGCTTGTGGGGTGCTCCCGACAGTAGTCTGAGGATGGTCAAAACGCAAGGTGTGGATGCGCAAGGGCAATTAAGTTCTTCTGTTGCAAAAGTCACAGAAAATTTGAATGATGATTATGATGGAGGACTGTGTGCTTTGCACCCTGCTGTGTATGGGGCTGCGTAGCCGCAGACCGGTCAGAGTGCCCATGATGACCCCTGTCCACCACCGAAAACGCCTACAATGGGCACACGAGCATCGGAACTGGACTTTGGAACAGTGAAAATGTAATATATTCTTGATATTGACCATTACCTAGACGCATAGAGCTATTTACACCAAGAAAATTACTATTGCAAGTATAGTACAAATGCAGTGGCAAATGTTAGTGACGTTTCGTCATTTTTTTTTCTTCTGAAATATATTACTTAATAAAGATGCCAGCAATTTAGTTGGTTCAAATATTTTTTTTAAGATTTGTAATAAAGATTTTATGTCAGCTTCATAAATCATATCTCTCTAGATAATATATTTATTGTTTTTTTTATGGTGTTTTTGTTGTCACCACAGGTAAGGCAAGGATTAAAGGCATTCTCCAACTGGCCGACGTACCCACAGCTGTATGTTAAAGGAGATCTAATTGGAGGACTGGACATTGTTAAGGTGAGACTTGTCAAAATGCTTATGTGCAAATCATTAGAAGTGTACGGCTCTTGAGTCACTTTATTTAGTCACTCCAAATGGCATCATATTTACATTGTTTAAATGAAACTTATATATAAAATAAGGAATATTGATTAGCATTGTTTGATTGTTTTGCATTATATACAGATGATATTTGAAGAGCAGATATGTTAGACACTATCAGAGAAATACTGTGCCTTGCAGTAGTTGTTTTAGACCAGCAGAGGGCAGCAAAATCCCTAAATTAACAGCCGAGACATTAGCACCTGACCACAAATGGGGGAAAAATACACAGAGAAGATCGATCCCCTCATTATGCCTCCTATGCAGCATTTAAGACTAATCCCTTGGTTTTTCAGCAACTATAGTCAGAGTTGAGAAATGTTAACACTGTTATGTAAAAAAACACTTCATAAACTAAGTGTAGAGAAGTATGTAGTTCACTGATAATGGGAAACTGTGTACTTTAAAGGATGTTGTAAAACAGTACAGCAGTTGTGGGTGATACTACAGCATCATAAAAATGTGCCTTGATACCACATCATAGAACCATCTGAAACCGATCCACTTGTCCCTAGGTTTGTTGGTACATATTAGGCTACCATAAAAAGCATGCCTGTATGCATACTTTGAAAATCCACTAAAAATTGTATGCAGTCAGGGACCCTTTTGACTTACTATTTTTTAATATACAATGATTTGGGATACAGTGCATTCAGAACATGCACCCCTCCGTTTTCACATTTTGTTATGTTGCAGCCTTATGCTAAAATGCGTTAAATTATTATATTCTTCCACTGACAAAGCAAAAACCAGATTTTTGATGACTTTGCAAATGTATTAAAAATAAGAAACTGAAATATCACATTGACATAAGTATTCAGACCCTTTGCTATGACACTTGAAATTTAGCTGAAGTGCATCCCATTTCTCTGGATTCCACCTGTGGGAACTTCAATTGATTAAACATGATTTGGAAAGGCATGTACCTGTCTATATAAGGTCTCACAGCTGAAAATGCATATCAGAGCAAAAACCAAGCCATGAGGTCAGAGGAACTGCCTGCAGAGCTCAGAGACTGGATTGTGTCGAGGCACAGATCTAGGGAAGGCTACAAAATAAATGGGTTGCATTGAAGGTTCCCAAAGAGCACAGTGGCCTCCATAATTCTTTAATCAGGGATGCAAACTGCTTGCTTTTTGGCGAATGTCATTTCTATTTCTACATCTGTTTGAGTGAACCGTCAAGATTCAAAGAGTTTCCTTAACGATTCCTATGGTGTATTTCTGTCACGGCAAAAAATTCAACATTATATCACGTGGTTGTTTACTCCAGTATTGCTGGACCTGGCACAGCAGCACAGGCTAGGAAGTTTGCCTATGAACACACCGATCTCTCTCTGCACTTTTTGGCTCCTCATTTTGAGCAGAGACTGGCGACATCACCTGAGTTAAGGACATTTGCTTTTTTCTGTTAGCTGACTATTGTAACGTTTTGACTTTTAGCATCATTAGCTCTGTAGGTTATGTTTATTAGGTCTTTTTAGCTGACGTTAATTGTACTCCATGTCAGAGCGGCTTCTCTTACGCTAGATTAATTCCCACTTGTTAAATATACTTGATGGATACCATTAATTTAGTTAGCCATACGGCGAGAAAGGTTGAAGATGATTTTACTTTGTACTGACATAGCTTCTATCGGTACTGTAGTCACACCAACATCTTTAGATGTGCTATGCTAGCTCTTCTGATCTAATGTTACCAGTTCTAAAAATTCCACAATGGTCTGGAGGCACGGTCGGCAAAACAATGCTCATTGAACAAGTAGACATGTAGCGTTACAATGAAATCTTTTCATGTTAGATAAGTTAACTTGGTCATCATGCCGTTATTCTATACGCATTCAACTATGCATTTATTTTCAGAATGAGAGAACTTGAAGAAAGTGATGCAATTCTTGTGCAACAGTTGTATGCAGGTTGCAAATGCAGTTGGATGCGGTCATGGCTAAAGCTTGATACCACCGTTGAGGTGAAATCAGTAAGGCAAACATTCCTACTGAATGACCTTTTAAAAAAAAATTGCTTACAGTGTAGCTGACATTTACAACAGCACATTATTCAGTATATGGGATGTAGCTCTCCTTACACCTTAAATGTCTTTGTCGTTTTGGTTCCCAAACAGGCCTGTATGTTCATGTTAACATGTTTCCATCACAAAGCTTCTGCAGGTCTTAAAAAGCGCTTAATTCTGTTTCCTCAAGTGCTGAATTTAGTTTCCTCATGTTTCCTCAAGCTTTAGGAAGTTTGAAAAATTCTTTAAAAAACTTGTTTTTGTCTGTCCATCAGTGTAAAACTCAAATATATTTCAAATACATTTACCTTTGTATATGACCAAAACAATTATTAAATAAAATCAGCAAATCTTTACATTTCAGCATCTAAAACATCCCTGTTAAATGGAAGAATTTTGGAACAACCAGGACACTTCCTAAAGCTGTCCATCCTGCCAAACTGAGCAATCGGGGGAGTAGGGCCTTGGTAAGTGTGGTGACCAAGAACCTTATTGTCACTCTGGATGAGCTCCAGAGATCATGTGTGAAGATGGGAGAAACTTCCAGAAGGACAATCATCACTGGAACACCACTGATCTGGGCTTTAATTCCAAGCGTCATGTCTGGAGGAAACCAGGCACCGCTCATCACCTGCGCAATACCATCTAAACTGTGAAGCATAGTGGTGGTAGCATCATGCTGGGGGTGGGTTTTTCAGTGGCAGTGACTGGGGGACTGGTCAGGGTTGAATAACAGCTGAACATTGCAAAAAACATGTCCTTAATGAAAACCTGATCCAGAGCTCTCCGGACCTCAGACAGGTCCGAAGGTTCACCTTCTAACAGGACAATGACCCTAAGCAAACAGCCAAGATAATGCAAGAGTGGCTTAGGGACAACTCTATGAATGTCCTTGAGTGGCCCAGCCAGAGCCTGGACTTGAACCCAATCAAACATCTCTGGAGAGACCTGAAAATGGCTGTCCACTGACCGTCCCCATCCAACCTGACAGATCTTGAGAGGATCTGCAGAGAAGAATGGCAGAAAATTCCCAAATCCAGGTGTGCAAAGCTTGTCGCATCATACCCAAAAAGACTTGAGGCTTTAATCGCTTCCAAAGGTGCTTCAACGAAGTACTGAGTTAAGGGTCTGAAAACTTATGTGAATGTGCTATGCAAATTGTAGCCTGTTCTCATAAAAACGACAGAACTGTAGTGACATTTTAGCTAAATTGTATTATGTGGTTGATTTAGCTAAAAGTGAATCAAATGTTCTTCCAAACAAATAAGGTTTTTAAGGCTTTGCTCTCAAGTTTGAAATCAATAAAACTAACCTCCCTCCCATAACCCTAACAGATAGTGTCCTAAAAAGCAAATGTGAGATGAAAAATGCTATTGCTGAAGCAACCATGTTGTTTTGTGGTGCTTGTATGACACTTTCGTCTCACGTGTCGAATCGTACCCTGGTTCTTTGCATTGCAGGTGCCACGCTCTCAGTTATGCTACCGTTCAATTTGATTGTGCATAAATAAGCTTGTAAATTTAACTGGTTGTGTAAACATTAAAATGTATATATCGCCTTACACTATAATACACTAAGTTATATACTAGAGTCAAATTGTTTAGATGTCATAAGATAGCATTGTGTGAGAAACGGAGTAAAAAGTGTTTATGAACTGATTATCTGTGGTTTTATTGGTGATTCCAGTAAAGTGATGCGATATGTACATGGAGCTATGCAAAAATGTAGGTATAGGAATCTAATTCTGTGAGACTTGGTTTGCTCATTTAAATTTAGTTTACCTCTATTACTTTATAATGCCTCTTGATGTAGTAAGTATCATTACGGATTAAAGATTTGTGTTTATATCTTTAAACAGGAGCTGAAAGAGAATGGTGAGCTGGTGTCCGTTTTGAAGGGGGAGAACTAAACCGTTCCAGCACTGAAGAACACAAGAATTACATCATTGATATACTTGTTACCTGCATATATTTAACCCTGGATCTGAGGTCTTATTCAATCCAAGTTAGCCTTTTATTTAGAGAAAAATTGTCCAAAACCCATTCATACAATGCTGACCATTAAAATTAAATAAAGCCAATTGTGTTTCAATCTGTTTTATGTTGGACTGACATATTTAAGGGCCTGTTTACGTCTTGATTGATCCGATCATAAGAGGTCATCTGTGACAGATTGCCGATTATCCTGTGACCACCTGTGATTATGTGACGTACTAATTTATTGTTACTGCACGCTTATAAAGTATCAAAAAATGTGCACTCTTTTGCTCCCAAATACAGTATATACATTTTAATCTGACATGGAAATGTTTTACGCTAATTATTTCTTCTTTAATTGTACTTCAGATGTGCCTCAATTGATCTGTTTTGCTTCATGTTTATTTCATGCATGCTGAAGATATTCTGATAAGTCTTGAACTTGAATGCGTTTTTATTTTTTATGATTTTCTGTTTAAGCTGTATGTAACAGACAAATGTTAAAAACCCTAGTAATGATGCAACGATTGTGCGTGTATAGGGGTTCTTTGCTGGAATGCATGAGGACACTGGGATTTACTCTACAAATGTGATTTGGGCACATGCATTTCCAACTACCTCCAAATGTGGTTTTAATGATCAGATCAAAACTGCTCTGTCCACTTATGATCGGTTAACCTAAGACGGATGTTAATACTAGGTCAAGACCACCTAATGTAAGTCACATAATCGACATAATTGCATTCCCTCCTTTTTAATTTATCTGTCAATTAAATAGTTTGCATGTAAAAGTATTCAATGTGGATTTGCACAGTTCTTTGCTGCTTTGAGTTATCCTGAATATGTGACTTAATGAGGACCGTAATGATAGATCTTCATTCTTGATCACGTCCACTCGCTTTAATGCGCTCTTCAGATATAAAGATTATTCTGAGCTCTTGCGGACAGGAAGAAGTTACTCATCATGATTAAAGAGACATAAATATTAATCAGCCGTCATTGATTTTGGGGGAGTAACCCACACCTATTCTGGCTTTGAGCCATGTTTGTAAAGTGTCCATTATCTTCCTCTTACACACACACAAAGACACACACGTGTAGCTTGGGGTAATTGTTGCACTCTTGTGATAACCTGATGGTTCTGCCGAAAAAACCTTTTATACATTTTGACTCCCAGTAACATATAATGATATAGCACAAATACATTGAATGGCCATTAAATTCCAATTTTGGTTAATACTAAATTTAAATATACTATTAATTCTTGTATTTTTTTTTCTGTGGAGTTATGAGGTTTACACTTCAGCTTAGCATCAGTATTAAGAATGGTGTCCAGTACTTTTATATTTGTTTTCATAATTTTACTTTATATAAATGATTGAATATTGATGGTAGAACTGGTGGCTCAAAGGGGTCTTAATCTGGCCCTGTGGGCAACAAGGAAGCTGCCTACGGTTACGGAGTTACACAACAGTGGAGTCTCATGCAGAGGTCAGTGGCCAGCAGACAGTACACACTAGCTCTATTAAAACCTCCTATTGGCTGTTGTCACAGACACGGCTGGAGGCGCCTCCTCCTCGAGCCGCCGGAGACCGCATTCACCCGAGTACTAATTACTCGCCCCAGTTGTTGCCCATTACCTCACCCTATTTAATCACGCCAGTTGTTTCCTTCCTTGCGAAGTCTTGTTCTGCCCCGGCGACATTACCAAGCATTATTGTTTACCTCTCTAGTCTTCCCGTGTACCGATCTAGCTTCTCTCCGTTCCTGTTTGTTAGCCACCTGCCCTTAGACTCTAGCCTGCCTGACTACGTTTGTTTGCTGCCCGCCCTGATCTTAGCCTGTCGCAGATTACTCTTCAGCCTCTCTGCTTTACTCTGTTTGCCAGCACCAGACCCTTGCCTGTATTATCTGAGCTTGCCTGTTTTCTATAAAACCGCACATGGATCCCAACCAACCTGAGTCTGCGTTACAGAAGACTTCGCCAACACTCGATCCAGCGGTGATCACCCGCCTATCGGAGGAACTCACTGCGCAGGCGAACCAGCTCTCCGCGCAACAGCTCCAGCTTGGGCGCCTCGCTTCAGCCGTCGAGGAGATAATGCGTACTGTACAGGCAGCGCTCCAACCCGCGCCGGCTCCGCGACCGCACCAGCGGTTCCTCAAGCTAACCTGGCGCCAGTCGGCGATTCACTCCCCAAGCAGCCGCCAGCCCGCGACTCGCCTTCCCGGAAAAGTTTGACGGCACGCCCTCGAAGTGCAGAGGCTTCATCATGCAGTGCACCAATTTCCTCACACAGCAACCGACAGTATACCCGACAGATCAGAGCAAAATTCTCTTCGTCAGCTCCGTTTTGACGGGCCGTGCTCTCGACTGGGCGACCGCGGTTTGGCACAATCAGGGCTTCACACAATTCTCCTTCGACTCGTTCATGCAGAGCCTGATCGACGTCTTTGATCACCCTGAAAGTGGTAAGAGCCGGTGAGCAACTGCTGGCCCTCCGTCAGGAAATCGCATAGCGGCTGATTACGCACTCACCTTCCGCACCCTCGCAAGCGCAAACCGGCTGGCTCGAGTGCACCCTAAAGCTCCTCTTCCGCCAGGGTCTGAGCGCGGATCTGCAATCGGAGCTGGCGTGTCGCGATGAGGGGGCCACCTTGGAACAGTTCATCTCGCTGGCTATCCGTGTCGACAACCTCATCCGCTCCCGACGACCAGCTAGATGGCTCCCGCAGCCCGCTCCTGCACCCCAGCGTCAAGCGGCTCCTGAACCCATGCAATTAGACCGCGCCCACCTCACTCCGGAGGAGAGAGACGCCGTATTTCCAACCGCCTCTGTCTCTACTGTGGTCAGGCGGACATATCCGCTCCAACTGCCCGACGCGCCCGCCCGAGCGACAACAGCCAGGGGTGAGTTTGTTACTATCTTCCACTCTATCCAGTTCCAGCCTGAATGTACCCATTTCACTCTACTACCAATCGCATAGCTTAAATGTCCACGCCATGATCGATTCTGGTGCGGCTGGGAATTTCATTGATGTGGACTTTTGTAAGAAATATGGCATCCCCTTGACTGTGTGTGAACCTCCCTTGGCAGTGGCGGCTCTAGACGGACGGCCCCTGGGTACCGGTAAAGTGTGCAACACCACCACCGACATCCGCCTGCAGGTAGGAGCACTGCACACCGAAACCATCCGTCTGCACCTCGTCACCTCCCCTCACCACCCGGTAATCCTCGGCCTCCCCTGGCTCCGTCTTCATGACCCACGAATCTCCTGGCGGCACGGTCAAATCACGCAGTGGGGCACCGACTGCTCGGCGAGGTGCCTGAGAACTATCCACCCCTTAACCGTGGGGGCCACCAAGGCCCAGGAAGCTCCCGGCGACTCCGCTCTGATACCCCCCATGTACGCCGACCTGCGCGAGGCCTTCAGCAAGGCCAAGGCCTCCCAACTTCCGCCCCATCGACCTAGCGATTGTGCCATTGATCTCAAACCGGGAGCCACACCACCCCAGGGCCGCATCTTTCCCCTGTCAGAACCCGAGTCCTTGGCCATGAAGTCATACATCAAGGAGGAACTGGCCAAGGGATTCATCCGGCCCTCCACGTCCCGGCAGCCGCCGGATTCTTCTTCGTGGGTAAGAAGGACGGCTCCCTTCGCCCATGTATCGACTACCGCGGCCTCAATGACGTCACCGTCAAATTCAGATACCCCCTGCCACTCGTACCCGCAGCTCTAGAGCAGTTGAGAAATGCAAAGATCTACACCAAGCTGGACCTGCGCTCCGCCTATAACCTGGTGCGTATTCGGGAGGGAGATGAGTGGAAGACTGCCTTTTCCACCACCACCGGCCATTATGAGTATCTGGTGATGCCGTTCGGCTTGTCTAACAGCCCCTCAGTGTTCCAATCCTTCGTCAACGATGTATTCAGAGATCTTCTCAACCGCTACCTTATCGTTTACATCGATGACATACTAATTTACTCCAACTCCCTTGAGGAACACATCTCACATGTCCGGACCGTCCTCAAACGCCTCATCCAACACCAGCTGTACGCCAAGGCCGAAAAATGTGAGTTCCACCTGAAGTCAGTAGCCTTCCTGGGGTACATCATCAGCCCAGATGGAGTGGCCATGGATGACCACAAGGTGCGAGCTATCCTGGAATGGCCTCAGCCCGCCACGGTGAAGGAGCTCCAACGCTTCCTGGGGTTCGCAAACTTCTACCGCCGGTTCATCCGCAACTTCAGCACAGTTGCTTCCCCTCTCACCGCCATGCTGAAGAAAGGTGGCAATAAACTCCACTGGTCAGCCGAAGCCCTCCAGGCCTTCACTCAACTCAAGGCACGCTTTACCTCGGCACCCATCCTGCACCACCCCAATCCTGACCTCCCCTTCGTGGTAGAGGTGGACGCCTCGAACACCGGTATCGGGGCCATCCTCTCCCAGCGCCACGGAAACCCACCTAAGCTGTTTCCCTGTGCCTACTATTCCCGCAAACTCACCCCCGCCGAGCAAAACTATGACGTTGGAAACCGGGAACTGCTAGCCATAAAAGTAGCCCTGGAAGAATGGCGTCACTGGCTGGAGGGGCCAGGGAACCGTTCCAGGTCTTGACGGACCACCGAAACCTTGAGTACCTCCGCTCCGCCAAGAGGCTCAACCCCAGACAGGCTCGTTGGGCCCTGTTCTTCACCCGCTTCAACTTCAACATCTCCTACCTCCCGGGTTCCAAGAATACCAAGGCAGACTCCCTCTCCCGTCAACACGAGACCACTGCCCAAACCCTTGCCGTCGAGCCCATCGTACCGCCCGAGCTCTTCCTGGCTCCTGTCCAGTGGGATCTAATGTCCGACATTACCCAGGCTCAAGTCTCAGTCCCACCTCCTCCTGAGTGCCCTGCGGATCGGACCTTCGTACCCCCAGCCTCCGGAGAGGGTACTCAGCTGGGTGCACGACTCCCCAAGTTCCGGCCACCCCGGAATCACAGCAACCACCCGCCTTCTGAGTAACCGCTTCTGGTGGGGGACCCTACCGAGGATACCGCCGACTTCGTCAAGAAGTGCCCGGTCTGCAACCTAGCTAAGTCTCCAAAACAACCACCGGCCGGCCTGCTCCAACCTCTCCCCATTCCTCATCGTCCATGGTCACATATAGCTGTGGACTTCATAACCGACCTACCCAACTCCCAGGGGCACACCACCATCCTCACGGTTGTGGATCGGTTCTCCAAGGCTTGCCGCCTGATACCTCTGCCCAAGCTCCCCACTGCCCTCCAAACCGCCGAACACCTGTTCCAACACGTGTTCCGCTTCTACGGTCTGCCCGAAGAAATTGTCTCGGACCGGGGACCCAGTTCACCTCCAGGGTCTGGAAGGCCTTCTGCCGTCTCCTAAATATCAACCTCTGCCTCACCTCCGGTTACCACCCCCAGTCCAATGGACAGACGGAAAGGCTGAACCAGGAAATCATCAGATTCCTGCTGAACTTACTGTCACAACAATCAGTCGGACTGGAGCAGGTTCCTTCCGTGGGCTGAATACGCCCAGAACTCCTTGCTCAAACCATCCACCAAACTGACCCCCTTCCAATGCACCCTGGGGTACCAGCCTCCTCTCTTCCCTTGGTCCGGAGAACCCTCGGAGGTCCCCGCCATTAACGACTGGCTGCAGCGCAGCGAAGCAGTTTGGGACCAAGCCCACGTCCACTTACAGCGGGCCGTGGACCGCACAAAGTCACAAGCCGACCGTCACCGCCGTCCCGGACCCGACTACGCCCCAGGCCAATGGGTTTGGCTCTCCACCGAGACCTCCGCCTCCGCCAGCCCTGCAGAAAACTCGGCCCTAGGTACGTAGGCCCCTTTAAGATCCAAAAGAAAATTAACCCTGTTACCTTCCGTCTCGAACTCCCCACTAATTACCGTATCTCTCCCTCTTTCCATGTCTCCCTACTGAAACCGGCCAGCGACCCGGGGCCGAGGAGGAGGCCACACTCAGACCCCCTCCCTGATCGTGGGCGGCGAGGAGGCCTTCCTGGTGCGAAGACTACTCGACTCCAGGCGCCACCGAGGTCAGATGCAGTACCTGGTTGACTGGGAGGGGTACGGCCCGGAAGAAAGGTCCTGGGTCGGCACCAATGACATCCTCGATCCAAACCTCATCTCAGAGTACCATCGGACCAACCCGGAACGACCGGCCCCTCGACCTCGGGGGAGACCTCGACGTGGGTCGCATCTTCGCGTCAGGAGCCGCTCACAGGAGGGGGCTCTGTCACAGACACGGCTGGAGGCGCCTCCTCCTCGAGCCGCCGGAGACCGCATTCACCCGAGTACTAATTACTCGCCCCAGCTGTTGCCCATTACCTCACCCTATTTAATCACGCCAGTTGTTTCCTTCCTTGCGAAGTCTTGTTCTGCCCCGGCGACATTACCAAGCATTATTGTTTACCTCTCTAGTCTTCCCGTGTACCGATCTAGCTTCTCTCCGTTCCTGTTTGTTAGCCACCTGCCCTTAGACTCTAGCCTGCCTGACTACGTTTGTTTGCTGCCCGCCCTGATCTTAGCCTGTCCCAGATTACTCTTCAGCCTCTCTGCTTTACTCTGTTTGCCAGCACCAGACCCTTGCCTGTATTATCTGAGCTTGCCTGTTTTCTATAAAACCGCACATGGATCCCAACCAACCTGAGTCTGCGTTACAGCTGTATGAATTGCATGGCGTTATTAGTTTTGAAGAGTAAGATGAGTATATTCTGCATTTCCAAAGAGCTACAGAGGTAAATGCTCTTTCATTTGTCATGGGGACATTTATGGGTGAACATGGATTGAAAATTATTGCCATCTTCACTACTGTACTTATTCTTTTATAGGATTATTCACAGGCTCTCCTTCAATCTGAAGACCTTACAATTATGTTTGAACAGAAAGGAAAACCAGTAATGCGTCAGTCCCTCCACAAACATTTCAGCTCAGTCCTGTAGTTGTCACGTTGTGTCATTCACTATAGCCTGCAATATAATTCAAACCAGTACAAGTGGAAACAGACTCTTATTTAGGGCCCTAAGAAAGAGAATAGGAGCTGGTTCGCTGAACTAAAAACAATTAAAGTAAAAATTGAGCATTTGGGATCTTAGAAGATAGATTTTCAAGCTACAAGCATATTTAATCTTAAAGTGATTTTTACAAAGTGTAATGTGTTAATAAGGCCTGACTTTAATGCTATGTCTTTAGAAAAATGACAGCAATAAACAGTAACTGTAGTTGGTGCAACAAATGTGCTTTTATTGAACTTTTGAATAAGTCAAATGTTGTATAGTGATGGCTATTCAGATATACCTGCCAGATTGATGGTAATGGGGTGAACCATGATAAAGCAATATTTTGGAGGTTAAGAATATCTATCCAGTCACTATCTACATGCCCGCTCTTGCAACACATCCAGGCCACCATCACAGGCAAACCATGCCTCTGTATATGCCATGCCAAAGGCTGTTTGCACCCTGACCCTAAGGACATACAAGCTTGTGGCCATACACTTATGTCATCTGTTGATAACACAAAGCCCAGTCTCTCTTTGCAATTCAGCAAAAATGTCTGAATATCAAATGTGTCAAATGAGCTCTCATAAAATAGGGCTACATGTACATTGGTGATGTGGGTGTAGGCTTTGTTAACAATGAATCACCCTTATGTTCACTGCAATGTGTGGTTATTTATCATGTGGTTTGATTGGACAGATATGGGATAAAAGACAACTGTTTGAGTCGGAGTACATGCCCTGGTTTGGAGTTGTTGTGGTCTATGCTAGAACAATACACATGTTTGTAAAATAGGTTTGCGTATATGCTTTTTCTACAATGGATCTGGGGTGGAAAAGGTTGATTTAAAATTGGTTTCACTTCTCATTTTAAAGTATTGCTGGTAAGTGTGTAAAAGGTTCATAATTTTTTAATTGTAGTCTCCACTTCCTGTTAGTCATCTTGATTGTCTGGAAACATGAAGGTGGGCAATATCTTCATGTGCGAAGACATTTAAGTGACTTCTATTTCTTATATTCCTCTTGTTTTCTAAATCTGACTCAATGTGTTCATTTTTCAAGGACATTTTCACCGCTGAGTTCAGTCTTATCCCATGTGACTCTACCATCCCTAGCAACAAGGCCAATTTGGTTGCTTGGGAGACCTGGCTGAAGTCACTTGGCACACCCTGGATTCGAACTTGTGAATGCAGGGGCGGTAGTCGGCGTCAATACTCCCTGAGCTTCCCAGGTCTTGGTCTTCTTATTCAAGCCAGAATGTTAAAGGTGGTCCTTCAAGCAGTTCTGAGTCTCTGCCTCTTACCCAAGGTGCACCAATTGGCTCAGTTCTGCTTCCTTGGCCCAGTCCCAAAATTCTGACAACTCCATCAGCGTTGCATCACTACTATCGTTTAGTCATCCAGGATATAGCCAACCAGTCTGCCAGTGGACTGTTTTCCTGCAGTCAGTGTATTTCCACTCAGGACAACTCAGTGTTACAAGCAGGAGATTCTGGTCATCTTATATCCATCCTAAGAGGAAATGGCAGTTACATTGGTTACTCAATCCAGTTTCCAAGCACATCTAGTCAGTATGCCTCAAACGCTACGTTTAGAGCTTGGAAAGCTTAGTTTCTTAGCCCCTTTTGTCACTGGCCAAATCACTGTTGATCAGAGCTTTCTTACAGCAAGCTCTCAAAGCAGCTTCGGCTCGTATCCGCCTGTCTCTGGCTCTCCTATCAATACAGGGCTTATGACCTCACTCCTTAGTCTTTTTAGCCAGTCTACTAACAGTGTTCCCAGTACAATTTCCAGGTTAGCACACTCCCTTTAAAACATGCAGTGCTGAGACCTTTATTTTTGCTTGTTTTAGAATGCATGCCAAGTGATCATGCCAAGGGTGTCAGAACGTATGTGTCTAAGGGCTAGGGCAGGCAAATCTTTGGGACAGGGGCTCTTTAGGGTGAGAGATGGGTGGATTTTGCTGAAGAACTGGTGTGTCTGACTAATCTTGCATTGTCTTTGCACTGAGCATCTTTAGTGGGTCTCAAAAGTCAAGAGAAAATGAAATGCAGTTTAATATTCTTCTGTCAGAGAGGCCAGAAGAGGCAGTCAGCAAATGTTTCGCTCGCTCGGCATGACGAATATAAATTGATATAGCCGAAGTGTTGCTGTATAACTTTGGTGCAAAATAACAGTAGTGCAAATGGAGTAAACTAGTTGGTAATGCAATGTTCAAAGTAAACTAGGAGAGCAGCTAACTATGATTAACAAATGGGAACTTGTCAAAGCGGCTCTCAGTGTTTTATCGGACTGCATACAGATAGTCTGCCATGGTGTACTCTCTTTTAGGGCTGGATCATATTGCATTTCATTCTACTGTTGTGTTTGAATTTCCCAATGACCAGAACATGCCATATATTACGACTTGTCATACTATGTTATATGTCCTTTTATTTGTATGTCTATTTATATTCTTACCTTGTTTTCTATTCTCACTGTAATGTTCTTTGTGCACTTTTTTTCTCATATAACCAAAAAAACGAAACAATTCCTTGTATACGTGAGAACACTTGGTAATAAAGCCCATTCTGCTTCAATAGTTGATATAATTATGTTCCATTGGTGCTGCAGTTTTTACTGTAATTAGGTTGGTGGTATTGTACTGGTGCAGGGCTTCAGTGTGATGAGCGTTTGTAGATTTTAGTGAAACATGACTATTAAAGCTGATTTCTTTAACTATTTGCTCCAGTTGCCTCAGGCATTAGAGGGCTAATGAGCAGGGTTCACTATGTATTACCTGTTTCCAGAATCTGGTTGCCCAATTTTGTATTTCTACAATTAGTGGATATTTGCCTGACTCTGCAATACAATTCTTTGTGTGTGTGTGTGTGTGTGTGTGTGTGTGATGATTCTCTCTCTCCTTCCTTGCACAGCTAGTGGGACTTTGGGATTACTTGCATAAATATCACTATTCAAACACTCAACATTAGAAATCACAGGGGCAGAACAGATCAATACTTCCATTTTCTTCTTGTTAAAGAAGGCACTAAAATACATTAGATCTCTTTGCCAGAGATGCATGGTCCCCTTTCATTATCACAAATAACAGCAGCAAATTCCACAAGGTGTACTACCTCATTTCGATTGTATTACCTGTAAGCCATACATATGATTCAGTGTTTAGCTCCATGAATGTGGAGACCGGTGACTCGTCGATTTGCCCAGAATGTGGTCAGGTGGTTGACTGATATAAGTTTTGCAATGGCCGATATCGATATGAAGAGAACAGAGTGATCCTGATTTGCAAAGTTTTCTTTCATTTTGGAAGTGACTTCGGCGAGTACTGATAATCTCAAAATGGCCAAATATCGGCCTGGCTGATATACTATCAGTCTATTCCAAATTAATTATGTATTGATGACCCCAATAAACCCATCAGCAGCACAGTGGCATTGATCTTCAGAAGAAGTGAAGACATGACCGGCGTTTCACACAGGCTTTTCATGACTATAATGATACCTGACTCTGAAGATCCTTTCATGTGTTTGAGTAAACAGAGAGGCGAAAGGTAAGGACCTCAATTTGTTGCATCACTTAGTGAGATAAGAGAGACAGCCTTGGAGGTCTAAGTGTATGTGTGTTTGTGTGTGTGTGAGCACACTGTGATTAGCTGTTGTGTGATCATGGTTTATTACAGCATATCCAGGGAAAAATGGCACAGAACCCCATATAATTTATTTAAAAAGAAAAGCTAATTTTCTCTAAAAATAAGGCCAGTGACTTGATTAAAGCCACTGGGCAGGGTGAAAGACATATTACCTGTAATTCTCATCTGAAAATCCCATCTAACTGGAGAGATTGTTTTTTGCTTTGGGGAAATGAAAAAGACAGAAACGGAGCTGATTGAATTCGGTTGGATGATATTTAGAATATTAAAAAAAATAAAAATTCCATACCAAGTCTGAGCACATGCGCACAAGGAAGTGTAATCGAGCTTTAAGTCCCGATCATGCCAAGAAGGTCGCAGATGGTGAAGTTTATATTGAAAAAGGAGTCACATTTGTGACAGTGATAAAATTAAACTAATATGATTTTTTAAACGTTGTGTGGTTATTATTATATCTTATCTATAATGACGTTAATGATGGCAAATGTACTGCAATAGAGGAATGACTCAATCAAAATTATGCCATCCATTAAAGACAGCTTCCTTTTCCATATTTATACATTTTATTTTTATTCATTAACAAACATATTATGAAGTTTTGGGTTCCTTGCCATAGTAGCCTTTTGCTTGCCCACTAGGAGGATTTTAAGGCATGATATTCAATGTTTTTCATTGAAACTGATCAATAGGGACTTTAAGACATTACAGCATCATTTTCTGTAAAGCTTCTTTGAAACATTTGTATTTTGAAAAGCGCTATACAAATAAAATGTACTTGACATGACATATTTAATACATATAATATCTATTACATATTCTCATTTGAAGCTATATAAGCTACATGTTTTTGAAGTTCTCATCCAAACCCGATTAAACCAGTCAAGTCGTATAGATTACCTCACGGATTCTTGAGATAAGGGACAAAACATGTCCTATATACAAAAGTCACATTTATGTTAAAAATACTGATAAAGTTAAATCAGAAGGAAATGTGTAAAATTAGGTAATATATTGTAAATTATTTAATTTGAATATTTGAAAATGCATGCTTTATACTTGGAAGTACATTTAATTCAACCTGTCCTCAGCAAGAAGTCACAATTTTGTGACTTAACAATTTACAATATATACTATAAATATATAAAATGAATGGTAGGGATCTGTAAGATATGGCATTGAATGTATTTTATCACTTTACTCCTTTACTGAACACTTTTATTAGATAATTAAAGACTTTACACTTCTTGTTGGATGGATTCAATTAAAAAAGCATTTTTATATAAGCATGTTCCCTTTCATGGTTCGTTAGCTGAAACCTTTGTCTACAGATACAATACATCCATTTTAAATTAATTTATTATTAAAAAATATATATTTAAAGTGTTGGACCCCATTGACTTACATTATATGGACAGAAGCACCTCATATCTCCATCAAAACATCTTCTTTTGTGGTCCGCAGTAGAGTTTGAGGCCGCAGAAGAGTGAGTAAATGATGATAGAATGATCATTTTTTGGTGAAGTATTCCTTAAAAATTTTATTTAAAAAAAATGTTCTTGTGTTTTTGGAGAAATCTTACCAAATTTTTTACATTTATGCTTGTTAACATATATGCCAATGGGGTAAGATAAAAGAAAAAGCTTGATTCAAAGTGTAAACAAGTTTATTTTTACAAGACATAATATGTTTTGTCATTCTGCTTCTCATATTTTATTTTTTATTTTTTTAAGGATGTTTAGATTTTTTTTTTTATTTTGTAATTTTTTAAATTAGACAAAAATATCCTACTGTCAGTCCCTTACATTCTGCCAAGCATGCTATGTGGGTTTTGGAACGTCGTGAATGTAAATGACAGAATGTTCCTCTCTGGGGGAGAAACTCTTTAATATTCACAGTCAAACCTGTTTGTTCAAGGTTTTACCACCGTCCTGCTTTCAACCCCAGATCTTCTGTAATTTGTCTGACCAGTGCCCCCAAACAGAATAACATCAGCAGAGACTCTCCTGTTTACATTTTAATAATTTTCCTGCTTTTATATTTTTGTTTTTCTTCAGAGCATGCTGGAATTGCTTTTTAGATGAGAAACCCACAAGAGAAAACGAGCAGATAAAACTAGAGCTTTGTTTTCTCCATGTTCTCTGGTAAAGAGAGAATGTTTTTTTTTTTTATGAATCCACTGTGTGGCGCCAGAGACTGTGCTGAAAATGTTCTGTAGTAACACGTGTGGCCTGCAGGGTGCAGTAGAGACAGTTTTTGCTCATGGACTTGACTGCACATGTAGGAGATGAGTGTAACATTTACATGTTTATATGTATATAACTTTTACAACTTACTGCTGATATGTTGCTTTGTTATTTACAGAGAAATATTTTTATAGAGTCTTTCATTCACATATTATTTTTATACACATCTCATCATTCACATGATGGTAGAGGCGCTCACAGTCTTCAGTGTTGTTCTGAATAAGACAACTCCACTTCAAGAGTGGCTCCACTTTATAATATATAAGATGTTACTTCAATAAATAACTGAAGAGTGTTAGTGGCACACTGTTGTTCTGACTGATGTTCTGTAAAAATGTACTCTGAAAAGCTTGCCATTTTTTGTTTTTTCTGGAGAAATGCTTAGTTATTTAAAGACTCCATGTTTAAATCTGATTTGGTCGAAGGAACTTTAATACGTCACAAACTTAATTTATCTATGTAAAATAACACTATTTATCATTTTTTCACTTATGAAATATGGTACCAAGAGGAATTGTGTATAGTCACGACTAGAGGGCAGGGAAGGTATTTATTTTCTAAAATAGTTTTCATTCCCATATACATTTTGCATTCCCTTTGAAATATGGTTTGCGTTTCTCACAATTTTTTTGGGGTCCCTCGTTAAAAAAATCGTGTTCCCTCACAAGATGTTTTGCGTTCCCTCACAATACATTTTGGTTTCCCTTGAAATTGTTTTGGGTTCCGCAATACATTTTTCATTTCTCACATTTGTTTGGCTTTCCTTCGCAATACGTTTTACGTTTTTTGAGTTATTTTGCAATACGTTTTGGGTTCCCTCAAAAATTAATTTAGCATTTTTTGCAGTTATTTTGGGTTCCCTCGCAATACATTTTGCATTCCTTTGCAACATGTGTTGCATTTCTCTCATTTGTTTTGGGTTCCCTTTGCAAAAAGTGCGTTTCCTCACAATGTGTTTTTCATTCCCTCGGAAAACCTTTATCTATCCTTTATGAAAATGACCCATTGTTATACCCATTTTATTCTGGTAAAAACTATATTACATTTCCGTAAGGGATGGAAAAATGTATTGTAAGGGAAACCAAAATAATTGTGAGAGGATACAGAGTATTGCGAAGAAACATAAAACTATTGTGAAGGGGTGCAAACTATTGCAAGTCAATTCAAAATCTTTTTGTTAAAGGAACTATTATACAAAACTAGGAGTGGATAACAATTAAAAACTAATCTTACACAATGAAATTTACATATACATTTTCATTTATGCATTTGGCAGACGCTTTTTATCCAAAGCGACTTACAGTGCACTTATTACAGGGACAATCCCCCCGGAGCAACCTGGAGTTCAGTGCCTTGCTCAAGGACACAATGGTGGTGGCTGTGGGGATCGAACCAGCTACCTTCTGATTACCAGTTTACCAGTTATGTGCTTTAGACCACTACACCACCACCACTCCCAACAATGTTGTTGTATGGAAAGTTTTGTACGGAAATATTTTCTTCTGTGCGACATGGAAGAGAGAAATACAAACAGCTATGGTACGATGTGAGGGTGAGTGAATGAGGGCAGTATTTGATGTTGTTTTTTTTATTCCTGGTAAAGAATAAGTTTAAGGACAGAGTTTAATGCATTTCTGAGGATTCTGATACAAACCCTTATTCTGCAACTCATAAGTCATGTTTTATTTATTTTTTCATGTGTATGGATTTTGTCATTTTTAGAGCATTTCCTGAGAGCTTCACCCCATATTATCTTTTCAGTGAGCAGCATGTTCAAAGGGTTACATGCTGGTTGTATTGCAGCATGTTAATGCATAGACAATAGATCTCACTTTTCCATTCCCAGTTGGCATTCACCAACTGTGTGTTTGTGTGCGGACCCCCGCTGAGAATTCAAACTCTCACTCAAAGTGTATAGTAGAGAGTCAAGAGTTACTCTTCACCCTTAGATTCCTGAAAACCTTTGTATGGCACTTGACTGAAGTTTCGGGCAAGCTGGAGTATTACTATAGTGTACAATGATGTCAGCGACTCCGTTTCAAAACCTAGTAAGCTTCCTACCTATGCTGCATTGTAAGGCATCATAATTATGCTACCTTTTAACATGCCTTCTTTAGGCCAAAGTCTTGTTGAAAAGGCAATAATGCATTGTGAGCTTAGGGAAAAACAAAATCCATCCAAGATGAACAACTTGGTATCATAGAATCACGTTACTATTCCTACAGTTTTGAAAAGCAGTTTTTATTTGGCTTGTTGTACATATCACAGTAGTTTGCTGGTGAAATGACCACTAGAGGCGCTACAACAACAAATGCATTTTATTCTCTTTCACTCAAATCGCATGTAAAATGGGATCGATTTTTCACTTCATAAACACTTACTTTTTCACACAATGTTATCTTATAAAATGTAAACACTTTTACTATAGCGCATGACTTGTCAGGCGATACATTTTAACATTTGCATGACATAATCAACTACATTTACAAGCTTTTTTTGGGCAAGATTAAATTACGCGAAGGGATACGTAAGCCTGGATTGTCATAGAAGCACCACAAAATGACATAGTTGCTTCAGCAATTGTTTTTTTTTTTCTCATATTTTCTATAATGACACTATTGGTTAAGTTTAGATTGAAGGTTTAAGCTGCGTACACACTGCCAGCTACTTTGTCGCTGCATGTCGCCAGTGGCTGGCAGTTAGGTTGCTAGTGGTGTGTATGGAGAGTATAAACAGCACTGTTTCTTTACAATTAATATTATTATTAAAATATTAGGATCACTTATTGGCTGTCGCTCCCGAAAGTCACTCTTCATTTGCATAAAGTTACACATTTCTCAACTTTGTCGTGTCGCTGGACACTCCCACATCCGGTCGCCAACGGTCACCATCGCTCGTGTTGCCGGAAGTTGCCAGCTCTCATTGAAAAAGAATGAGATGAGGCTGTTTTGTTGCTGCATGGCACTGGCAGTGTGGACGCCGCTTTAAGGTAGGGAGGTCAGTCTTGTTGATTTAAAACTCGATAAAGCGTTAAAAAACCATTAATCTTCAAAACCTCATCTGTTTGGGAGAACATTTAAACTCGCTTTTAGCGCTACACAGTGGACATTTCACCTCAGAACTGCCGTGATACGTGTAATGAACCACATAATATCATTTTGCAAAATCTCCCCACAGTCACGTAATTTTAATGAGATCAGGCTGCAGATGAATCAAGAGAAATGTTGATTATAAATGGGTCAGTCTAATCAGAAATTGAATATTTCACCCTATATGTCTATGTGATACATATTTTTATGCTTATTGGTGTTTTGCGTCATTAGCTTATCAACATGCTAATGGAAAGTGAGTTAACTCTCCTGTTCTCGCACATTTAAAAGCATTACAAATCATATTTATGAGGTTTCATTTCAGTTAGGAAATGAAATGCAGGCAGTAGATGGTAAGGCATCTCAATAGGTTTTGGAACAGAGCCAATGTTGGAGTTAGGGAATATCACCCTGTCCTTGGAACGAATGTTTTGCTACATACAAATTAATTGATGTTCTACTCCCATTCTCTTCCTGTTGAATCTTCTATAAACATCTTCTCCTTGAGCTAACATGATCCCAGCACAAAGGAGGGTGGACCGCAGGTTCTTGGCACAGACATCAGGTGCATTGGACATGGATGTATAGAGAGTGGCTTCAAAGAAGGGGTTCAAAGAAGAGTTGAGGTTTCAAAAATGCTGTGAAACTGGCACACATGGTTTCAAACAGAAGCTCCTCTAGTAATTTGATTCAGCCTTTCATTGCAGGCAGTGTTCAGTATTTGGTGTATGTGTGTGTGTGTGTGTGTGTGTGTGTGAGAGAGAGAGAGACAGAGAAAGAGAGATGGAAATGTTTGAGGAGGAAGCCCTGGCGGTGAAGGTTGAAGGCAGTTGCGGATTTAGGCATAGGTGACATGGAACGGGGACATGAGGCAATATTTTGTGGGGGGTGGGGGTGCTGATGGGGGAGTTCTCCCAAGGTGCCATACAAACTAGAACCGCCACTGATTGAAGGTATTGATTAACAGAATGGATAAATGGAGGCCTACTTGGTGGTCTCCTGACAAAAGAGCAGTGAGAGCAACTTCCCAAATGCACACACTCAGAGTAATTGTGACAGACTGACTACGGCAGAAGGTCTGGCCCAGATTGTAGTTTATTCTGGCCAAGAATATCCACTTAGGATGAGAATTGTGTTGGGGAATAGTTAACTAAAATGAATGATGCTACTTGCCACTGAAACTACATTTCAGTGGTTATTTTTATTGGTGGCTTTTCCGGTACAGAGCTATATTTTCCAACAAGTACAACTGTAGAGCCACAAAACACTACATTAGTCACATTGTATTAATTTCATCATGGGGCGGCTGTGTTTCAGGTGGTAGAGTGGGTCAGCCACTAATTGCAGGGTTAGTGGTTCGATTCCCGGCACACACAACTCCACATACCGAAGTGTCCTTGGGCAAGACACTGAACCCCAAGTTGCTGCCAGAAGCAGGCTAGCGCCTTGCATGGCAGCTCATTGGTATATGAGTGTGCGTGTGATTGGGTGAATGGGACACAGTGTAAAGCTCTTTGGTAACCGTTAAGGTTAAAACAGACAGAGTACCACATGGTATTACAAGATTATATTAGATGCTGTGCAGGTAGTTGCATTTGTTGCTGCTTGACCTGGAGTGCTGTAGTGGCAGGGGTTCTGTAATTGAAATGTTTCACACACTTGACAGCAGCGACAGTGATCCGGTGATTCTGAGCTGTAAATCCATCATTGATAGCCAGTTGCAGTGTGTGCGCAAAACATGGAACCAAATGTCAGCTCACTCGTGTGGGGTTATTAGCTGCCACAATGTCCTTGCTCTTTTCGTGCATGTACGCTATGACTCAGTTGTCGAGACCCCATAACTGGACTGCTTGATCCTGCTTTTCTGCCAATTTGTCAGCCATATGTCTTACTGATATATTTTGTGTCACTAGAGCGGCTTATTTAATCTGCTAGTCTTCATCTATGTAGTGGCTTAACCGTGACGTTGTTTACCCTTACAAAAAATTTATAGTTCTGACAAACTTGCCGCAAATTTCCAACTCATTATTTCCACATGTAAATGAACTTACGAATCGCCGCAAATGTTTACCAGAAGTTTGAAGCTCTTCACTGGTAGTGGTGAACCTGCAACAAACCTTTGGCGACAATGAAGAGTTTGCCACAAAGCTCATTTGCAAGTAAAATTAACGAGTGGCACATTTGCAGCAAGTTTGCTAGAACGCTCGATTTTTGTAAGGGTAAAGCCATCTAACAATTGGTTGTGAGAGCCTCAGGGCTGACTGAAGGTAGCTTTGCTTTTAGTTAAACTTTCTGTTGTGTGAAGCGTGCTTCTATATGGCTTGTGGCAGTACCCCTGGATGGGACGCTGTACATAATTCATGAACTAATGGGACTCAGAGAAGACTGCTTTATCTCTCGGATCTTCTGCAATCAAGTATGCCTTACAACATCTCATTAAAAAAATACATTATTCAATGAAAATGGAGCGTGGGGATATCATCTTTGGTAACACACCAATTCAAACCAAACGTTTACTCTCATAAAAGAGAGCATATATAACAATGTATATAGAGAGAACGGGTGAACGTAACCCTTCATGGTGCAAAATTTCATAAAAATTGACATGAATAATTATTCTTTATGAAGTTAATATTAGAATCCATCAATGGTTCTCTAAATGTGCACATCCTTGGACTAAAGATTGGATGTTGTTCACTGAAGTCTGCTAGAGACTAATCAAAAGGATCTTAAATCATAGGTATGTGCATTTTTATAGAGGTCTCATTTTCATAACTCACATTTTGATGTTTTGAAATGTTGATATAAATGAAGAAATTACTGTCAGTAACATTTCTATCATGAAACAGTGGCTAAATATTGAAGTTAGTGTAATAAACATCTTTAATATATTTTTTGTCATGATTCAATTTGAATTGTATGGTAATTTATTTTCCTATCAGTTCACTATTGTCACAATAATATTTTTAAATATTATTTTATTACTAGTCATGAAAGCACATAACATGAAAATTTTAAAGTCATTGCCAAGTCATCCATTTCAAGTCCAATTTGAGACTTGAGTCATTGGTCCTCATGTCAAAGTCAAGTCATTTTCTGCATTTAATCTAGCAAGTCACAAGTTGTAAAATTTGCCGGGTCATGTAACTCGAGTCCCCAACCTCTAGTAATTTGACTGTAGTTTAAATATGTTATGAGAAGTGTTGGTTGAAATTGGATTACAAGGTAATTAGATACTGTAATCTAATTACCTTTAGGCACAAAAAGTAGTGTAATGTATTACATTAACATTTTTGTAGTCAGATTACAGTTACTGTTATATTTCAATGAAAGTAATTACTTTTAAGTAAATTACTTGGGTGACAAATATTTAAAAAATTCTGAATATTTCTAAAAATGTTTATTTATATGTAAAACAATTAAAATGTGAATTTATTTGTTTATATATATATATTAGGGCTGTCGATTTAACGCGTTAATTCAGTACGATTATTCGCATGCCCCTGGACCATAATAAGGAAGATTCCTGAGAAATGCAAGCTTGTAGTACCACCTGTTTACTCCAGAGGGCAGTAAGTGAAATTTCAGCTGTATGAGCAACACACAGTTTATACAGTGAGGAAAACACTTCAGTAGGCAGAACAACACAGACAAGCGTCACCTTCTTGCGTTCAAAACACTTGATGGAGCGCAAATACAAACTAAGGGATCTCAAGATGTGTTTAAAATTGAGTATTAAACTATATTTAAATTGACACAGTGACCTAAACATTTTATGTTAATGACTCAACGCACCCGAGACGCGACACAAGCACGTCTGACGCAGATGTAAATTGACGGGTCCTTAAACAAGCCCTCCTAATAAATCACTGATTGACAAATTCACTTGTGTAATGGATTACTGTGAACTGTGTGCCAATGATTGACTTATGATCAATAATATGGTAGTAAACAATACATTGAATTCTAAAGCCACTTTTTGTATGGCCTTATCAATGATTAACTCTTCTGCTACAGGAATGTAATGCATTTCAATTATCTGAATATGTTTTATTATATATATAATTTGTAAATATTTAAACATAACTATGTATAATTATATATTGCTATAAATATGTATTATCATCATATACTGAGTTATTGTTATATAAGGGGCTTTCTCAGCAAATATTTGTATATGCGATTAATTGCGATTAATTAATCAGGACACCATGTAATTCATTTGGTTTAAAAATGTTAATCGATTGATTCTGTGCCAGCTGAAAACAATGTGCAATAGTGAACAAGGAGAAAATAGACATTATTTTGAATTTGTTGAGGGAAAAAAAAAAGTTATTAAAAGTAGCGATTAGAAATGTGATTACTTTTTCAATGAAGTAATCAGTAAAGTAATCTGACTGTAAATCTAGAGAATAGACAGTTGTAGTGGTTTACTTTTTTTAGTAACTTAACCAACACGGGCTAAGATTCAAAGTATAGTTACAATGTACAGTTTAGCTTCCCTAGAGCACTGCAGATACAGTTACACAGTAACACATACAGTTCTTCTCTTAGATATTTTATTTGCTACTAAGTGTCCCACAAAACTTCTTGATTTAATCTTAATAGCTTTCAAAAATTAGATGGTATTAATCTCGCACACATTGGCAGATGCAGTGAATGGACCATTTTCACGAACTGTGATGATTGTTCAATTATATAATGTAAATGTATAACACTATTCTTTGTTACATAACCCTACCATTCATTTAAAAAAAGAAATACAAATAACTAAATTATTTTTTGGAAAGTTGTGCATGTAATAGTGTTTTTTTTACTTTGCTGTTGGAGCAAATTGGTACGAAAACATATTTTATATGGTCTCCGATGTACCCTACTATACTGCCCTACAAAGGCTAAGTGCAGTAACTACGCAAACAAAGAAACAGAGAAAAAGGCCTTTAAAGTTTTTATACCAGCCAGTCAAACATGTTATGGGTAGATTAGTGGTAATGCATTTATCCTGAAACGGGACATAATTTAACCCAGATATTTTTTTCACAAGACAGAACACGTCATAAAGCCCATTAGAAGTCTTAACTCATTTTTGACCAAATTTGTAGTTACTGCACTTAGCCTTTGTAGGGCAGTATAGTTTACTTCTGCTATCCAAACCCAGAAATGTAAACGGGTTCATTTATTTCTTCATCAAAATTGCTAATTTGATACCTTGTTCTGCTTGGTACCCCCTCGATTCTATTTCCAGGTGGACTGATAAAAATCATCAGTATCCTTAATCCTAGAAGATGCATAAATCAGCTAATAAGTTTCAGACTTGCCCGAATGAGAAAGTTCTTTCCAGTTTTGTGTGCAATATGAATCAGACGGTCAGTGAATGGACGTGTGAATCTTATTCTATGATGTCAGTCGTTCAATCTCTGACTTCAGATCTGCATTCAAATTAGCCAGGTGATCAAACGCATGTGAAATATTACCAGAACTTTTGATAAAACTGTTCATGAGACAGTAGGGCATGAACTTTGAAATAGTGCAGGTGAGCTGAGCGTTAGTTCTTTTACACCTTTGTGTTATTAGACTCTAAACCCTAGAGGCTCTCTCCTGATTTTTAAACACAATTGAAAGTTCAGCTGAAGTTTAGCTGCACTATTAAATCTAAGAGTGTCATCCAAAGAAAACCTGAATTCATCATATTTGCTGGGTATGAAAACAATGGAGAGCTGTACCGGTGGCAAGTCATTTTTAGGGATTTAAAGGTGAAAAACGAAAAGACATTTTCAAATTAATATTGTCAGAAGTTGAGGAAACAGGCATTTACAAAAATCTAATCACACCCGGTTCTTTTAGCATTTTGTGTTATATTGTTTTTTCTTTTTTCAGTGGCCTCTGCCAATTCTTTCCTTATTTTGCTCCAGCTCTTGGCCTTTTTTTATTATTCATAAATCATGATTATGATTTAATTACTGTGTATGCTGTGAAAGGAGGCAATTGGCTTTAATTTTGGCATCTTTGAAATTCCCCACTGGCTCCCTGCTGTTGCTAAAGACTTGCTATCAAAATCATCATTTTACAACAAGAGATTTGAAGATGATGATAATTGGACACTCCATTTTCCATTGGTCTGACTTGTGTAGTCTGGTGGTTTACGAAGGTTTTTAGGAGAGAATCACGCTGACCAGCCAGCTTGGCAAGGCTAAAACCATCTTGACCAGGCTGAGAGATCATCTTATCTAGCTTAAAGCAGCTAAGACCAGCAACCCCCCACCCCAAGCTGGTTTAAGATGCATTTTCAACACGGACGTCTTATGTGTTATGTTACAGATTATATTAGTCAGCTTTATTTGCTCATTAATTGGCACTTTCAAGTATTAATTTTGGGATCCCAGAATTATGTCAGATCTGAATAACTTATACAATCTTTTTAAGATGGACAACTTTGAATGTTGAGAAATGCCTCGAGAATGTTTAATTTTGTATTTTAAACACAAAAGGTTTTCAGAAATAGCTTTGCATGTCTTTAATTGGATCAGGCCTGGTTAAGTCTGTTGTAACAATAATATGAATTGCAGTCTGTGATCTAATAGACTCCTTAAGTCGTGTTGCTTATTTGCAGCTTTTAAGTCCAAAGGCCATTTTCATTGAACAAATTTCATTGCAGTTATATAAAGCAGGCTGGGCAAAAAGCAGACAGGAAATACGCCACTGATTCAAAGCTGTTAGCTCACACTCAACCAAGGAATGAGTAAAAGTTATTCTGAACTTATTCTAAATGTTTCCAGGCAGAGTTGACATGTGAATAAATATTAGTAGCTCTTCTCTGAGGATGTTGCATGAAAACACCTACTAGAACACAAATCATTTTCAATGAGAGGTGCAAGATTGAGACTTAGAGCTGGTGCAATCCAGTTAAAACAGAAATTAACGGTTGATAGGAGAAGTGAAGTATGCGTCCGTGAGCTGTGGGTGGGGATGAACCCATTGCCATCATACAAAATGTTGTCTTTGTTGTCTACATCCATCACTGTGGCTTAAAATGTCAATGTCATATAATATTCAGTGCCCCCTAAAAACGTATCCCCCTTTGGTAGTTGTTTGTAACCAGTAGCAGTAGCAGTTTAACCTCCATGCAAATCATGCAATTGTGTGGGGTCCCAGATGTCAGGGGGGCCCCCTGCCCCGGGTATGAAGCTCCGCAAAAACCACTTTAGCTGTGACATGTTGTTCTGAGTACATGCGCGGATACGCTGTTGTCTACGGTCTCAGAGAGGTTCACGAAGCCGCTGGATTCGAATCAGTTGGACTTTGGGTTCGGGTTTGTAATTTATGAAAAAGTACAGGCCATCCAATCCTGTTTTGCCCATGCGCATTCACTCACACAGATACGTGCGAACAGATGAGTTAGGGGCCATTCACAATGAAAGTGTTTTTGAGTGCATCTCCTCTGTTTTCTATTTTTTTTTTCTATGTAAATGCGCCGGATGAACGTCCTTGACTGCTGCACCACGTCTCTCTGTTTTTTCAGTGTCTCACACAGGGCTGGCACATTTTTAGACACTGTGTCAAGTTAAAAAGAACTTCTGGTTTCAAAAACGTATGTCAAGACACCTGCGTTCTGTTTCAGTCGTTGTGCTGCATCTAGACTGTTTTTAGCGGAGGTGTCACAAATATTTAACGTTATGAACAAGTTCAGGTTGCAAAGAGGTGACTGTTACAATGTTTAACATTATTTCAGGTTGTTCTACACCAAGCAAAGTTTCAGAGCTTGATAAACGGCAATGTTATTTCCCCTCGCTATAGTGTGCTGAGGGGCCACCGTGCTTTGTATGTTTATTATAACAGTTCCGAATGATGCCTACGATGCTCACATACAATACAGCCTTGCAACATGGTGAACAATACACTGCAGCATCAGAATATAAGCTCTAGGTGAAAGCAAATTAAATAAGACAGGGATATATTACTGTTATACACAACAAGTCATCAATATAATAATAATAACACTGAATAATATTATAATGAAAATCTGGACAGCAATAAATAATTGTTTATTTTGAATTCCGAAATGTTACTGGGTGAAGTATTTTTGCACACCATGTTCAAAAAAAGATTTAAAAAAAGGGGTTTTGTAAAAATATACTGTGTGTAGGTAAATATTGCTTTTTTTTATCAAGGTATTGTGGAAAATCTGGAAAACAGTTGATCAAATAAATGCAGTCTGTAAATAAAGTATTACCATATCCATTTACCATATACTGTCAAACTAAATTCAATATTTGTATATAATTACATGAATTACTTGCACTGAATATTTTATTTTAGTAGGATCATTTATTATCTCGCTAACCACAGGGGATGCCTATTGGAATTTTAGCTTAGCATGCTAACTGAAAACACTTAGGTCCCTAATTTAAGAGTGCTAGGATGAAGCACAACACCATAAGTCATACATGCAAAGTCAATGGGCATGGCCATGAAGTTTGATATTTTCATCAAGCATGTGCTAGGTCTAGGCGCAAGTGGGTTTGGCAAAATTGCATTTGCAAAGTACTAATGGGCTGGGTCAAGTGCAATTTAATTCTGAGGTTCTTCTGTGGCACCGTTGGCATCATATTATATAGTCCATCCATTCCCTCAAGCACCAGCGATATAAACAAAAGACATTCATACAGTAAGTGCATTCATAAGCAGTTGGTAGTGTAAATGGACTGTATGCATTGAATTAAAAGAGTAGAAATATGGTCTAAAAATAAACCATGACCATGATTAAACTATGACCATGATTATTTAGCATAAATCTCATTCATATTTGTTTCATAAAAAGGCTATAACCGTGATCGTCCTGGACATTTAATGTTCCTCTCTATATTTCAGAGTTTGGACATGAATGATATTACCACCTGCTGGTGGAATCTTCAAATTACAAATGCTGGGACTTTGCGCTGAGATAAGACATGCTTTTGAAACATCTTAGCGCAATAACCTATTTCTCTTCGTTTATGTACATTACACCCAGAGTTTGCGCTCACACACTAACAGATAGCACAAACATTCCCACCCATGGCCACTTGTGCTTTGCGCTCTCACAAAAATTGGATAAGATGTTACACACTCACGGAAATAGAGCCCATAAGCTGAGTCCCAAATTGCATACTTCTGCACCACTATATGCCATTTTGTAGTTGAAGTGTGAGTAGTGTGTTCACATTGAAAATGCAGTGGAAAGAAGAGCACCACGTGTAACTGGATAATGTACGTACTTCTTCAACTGAATTAACGTTGTGTGGAATTTTGACACCATACACTTGGTGGTCATGGATCATACTTTGTAGTGGAAGTGATGGGTTTACCTCAGGGGCGTTGTTAGACTTCTGTGTCATCTGAGGCTTAGACCACAGGCAATATTTTATTATAAAAATAAGAAGAATCCTTCCTTACATAACTTAAAAAATGAGCAACCTACCTGTCAAATAATAATTATATTAATCGCAACACTGACACCGGTTCAAAACATTGTATGTGCAAATGTCAGGTGCACAATAAACGGATCAAACATGTTTTAATTTAAAATGCGGATCAAAGCGAGAACTTTTCGGCTCACTGTTCATTGTGCAGAACGCTAACGCTAACAGAATAAAAATAGTTTAACAATATAAATTTGCAATTGTCATTTATCATAATATTTTGAGAATAAAGTAAAAATTACGAGAATAAATTTAAAGCATTGTGAGATTCAAATCTTAATATTTTAAGAATAAATCGAAAAAAGAGTAACACCAAAGTGATGTGGTGGACAAAAGCAAAGTGGAGCATCTGGGTCTTTATATATAACACCACTAACCAGGGAGATAACTTGGCTATGCAACCAATTTTTTGCAAACTCTGTTAATGAATGAGGTGTGCATTAGTCCAAGAGTATTCAATCTCTGAGCGCCTGTCAAGGGAGGCACGAGATATAAGCTCACACTGGAGTGAAGTGAAAAATAACTGGAACTGATGTGACTTAAATAGGTCCATTTCAAGACATTGTATGTGGTAACGTCCCTTCAGTTACAGTATTGTCTAGAGAGGAAAAAACGAGAAGGGATGCCAGAATTGAAGCCTGAAATTGTACCCTGATATAATGAAAAACATTTCCATCACAAATAACATTCAGGGCTATTAACAAAAGATACAGGCTTCAGCCCTATCAGCCAGTGTCTAGCTACGCCACTGGTATACCTGGCCGTGATACTTACCTCACAAAACCTTTGTAATTAATGGTGGTAACTAGCGAAAACTTCTTTGTAAACACAATGTGCTAAAGCTGAAAAATGAAGAACGCTTCTGTGTAGTAAAAGAAAACATTATTGTTCTATCTGAGACGATTCTAAACATTGAAAATGAATACAAAGATAGCTGAGTGCTAGTGGAAGTGCACATTTGCACAAGTGTGTCATTTGGGACACAGTGATATCTTGTGATTATGTTAGCCTGCTACCCCTGCCTTCTTTCTCTGTAAATGATTGTATAATTACTTTCGTTTCAACAATGATTTCAAAATCCAGGCCTACAATTCCACTCCTTCTGCCCAGCCCATCTCTTACAAGCCTAAAGCTAGTTTTTTGTTTTAATTTAAAAACACTTACTAGTCCTCAAAATAGCACACAGATATTTCATTCAAGGTATTTAATTTTTTTGCATGAGGGCAATATTGTTATAGCTTTGTGAAATGTTGTCTATTGCAGACACAATGGTAGGATATGTTATCTTTCCAGAGATGTTTAAAACTATAGCCAATCATGAAGTAATTAATTGCTTTATTTCTACATCAGTGTAACTTGTGTAGGATTTGTAACAGGGACATTTTGAAATAAAATGCCCCTACATCTGATTCAAAAGTCAGGTTTGCCTAAATTTAGTTGAATACTTTAATAAGAAACTTAATATGACACACTGTGTTGCCAAGACAGTTGAGATTTTCCTGTTCTCTCAGGACGTGAAGAACAAGAACAAAGTTATCCAAAAAATCTTTGTACTTTTACAGTGGATCAGCACTAATGCAGGAACTTTTTGTGAAAGCCAAACGTCAACACTTTTGGAAGCTTCGTTTTTAGTTGCATTTTATCTGAAATATATGTAAATATAAAGTGATGTTTTTCAAATCACGAAGGAAGCAATTGAAGAAAAGCTTGAATATTTGCTAGTACTCCAAAATTTTATTAAAGTTTTTAGAAGGATTAGCAACAACTTTTCAGAGTGTGTCTGATTATGGTTCAAGCACTAGCAGAAATTATTCACATTATTATCCAAAGATTATTCACCATATTAAATGTTTCCATCAAGGAAAACAGAAAACAAGATAATCATAATAATAATAAAAACTACAGTTAGTTATTAATTCTCCTGTTCCAGCAAAACAACTGTGGGGATCAGAAGGAAAAAATTATAATAAATAGAATAAAAAATATGAACACGATGAAAACCATGCAGAAAACAAATAATTCTGTTTTTCAGGTATAGACAGTTATACAAACCTTTGAAAAAAATAATGATTTTTTTAGTGTTCAACTCTGACATTAGTGGAAAAAGTATAATAAATGCACTAAATGCATCACGCACACTTTGTACTGCTATAATTGTAAGTAAAGAATGGTGCAATATGCAGTTACAGTGTACACCCACACTTTCATAGTGGAAAGCTGGTTTCATTGCATCAGCTGGTTGAAAAAAGTTATTTATTATTAAATGCAAAGTTTAACATAGTGATAGAAAGCCTGTTTATTTTTTTCTTTAAATATGAATTTCCATTATTCAGTGCACAGAGATGCAGAACACAACACTAATATAATGTAAAGAAAAGACTTGGCTTATCTTGTGGGGTTATATTTGACTATGTGAGAGAATTTTTGTTTTTTTGTGAACAATTGTTTTTATTGAGTGCTCAATTCAGCAAAAATATAAACAGTACAAAATAGAATTTACAATTATAATCCATTTCCAATGAATTAACTGATGATTTGGATTTTTTTTTGAGGATAATGCAATCGTCTCCCAAACTTGATCAAGGAAAAGCTCTTGCGTGTTACAATTTATGTCCTTAGAGCATACAGTAACTATGGGTAAAGCTTTATATGAATTTTTAAGGAGGAAGGAATAAATTCAAGAAGCAAAGATGTAGAACTTTTGGATGGGAGTATTAGTTGTCACAGAGGATTCCCAGGCAATTGCACATCCCAAGTAACTCCATATGCACGAAGAGCAGACCTGATGCACACGCTTGTGAGGCACACAATCGTCGACACGTGATACGATACATCCTTCAGATGCTGTATAGCCTCCGTCTGCTTCTTCACCGCTGAGAACTGCTAGGCAAAGTCCTCATAGGTGTCGCCTAAAAGGCCGATCTGGGAGATGGGCATGTTGAGCAAGCAAACTTTTGTGGCCTTCCTCATCTCGACCAGAATCCGCCACAGGTGGCGCTCCTGGAATACCTAGGTTGACATTGCCTGTGTGAGTGCTCACGCTGTGACAATCGTCAACCGGAGAGCGAGGTTGGTCACCAAGCGCAGCACCTGCAGCACATCGGGATCAGGACTACCCATGTGCAGCTCTTTGAGTGCCTTGGCCTAGTATTCTTGCAGGAGGGCCATGGCATGCAGGACAGAGGTGGCCTGTCCAGCAGCATTGTAGGCATTTGTCACCAGAGGCGATATAGTCCTACAGGTCCTGGAGGGGAGAGCCGGACGATTCCGCCAGGTGGCGCCATTTTATGGGCACAGGTGCACCACAACCACCTTATCCACCTGAGAAACCGCCATTGTACACGAGGACCACCCTACCGTCAAGGGTAGTGAGAGCAGACGAACCTGAAAGTCGGTTTCGGGCAGCAAAAAGGAGCCCTCCGCGACTTTATCAGTTTGTCGTGCACTTCCAGGAAGAAATGGACCGGGGGGGTTTGGGGTGGGGTGCTGTGAGCGGGGCCCTGATTCCTGGAACCAATCATCTAGCCGCGAGGGCTCAGGGGAGGACAGAGGGTTCCAGTCCAACCCGAAACTCGCAGCGACCCGGGGAAGCGTTGCGGTCATTTCTGCATCGGCCTCAGACTGGGCGGCAAATTCCACTCGCTAATTATCATTGGCCTTTTCTCAGAGATTGAGGTGTTTCGGGGCTCTCAAGAGCGATCCCTATTGTGATTACATTGACACAACGTCGAGTGAGTGACAGAAGGGGAACTTGACTAACTTAAGTGGAAAAAATTTATGATTTGACCTCTTCAAGAAAAGTTGGCCATTGAAAGACCTGCTCTAACTCATGCTAAATCATACAGCAGAGATGGATTCAGAGACTCTTTTGTGTGTCACAGCCTTTGTGCCTCTCAGACAGGAGAGTTAGACAGCCTTTTATGGTATCACAAGAGGTATGCAAAGACTTTTAGTAACTTTCTCTCTCTCTCTCTCTCTCTCTCTCTCTCTCTTTCTCTCTCTCAATGCACCAGATACAATTTTAAAGTAAAAGCAAGTGGTTTCCTTTGAATGTAGAGTGAAGTCTTGCCTCTCGGTAGCGTTTTTTTATGTAATATCTTTCCAGCTGTAATCTATGAAAATTAATATATTAGGGTGATTTTACATGATGCGAGGATGCATTATTTTGGGATGCATTTACTTTTATACAAAGTCGTCATGGGCCCCCCATGTTGTGTACCCGAGTATGACTGCAACTGTTATGCAGCTGTGGCCAAGTCAATCCAAATTCATATTTTAAAATACATATTAACTATTTACGGGGTATGTGTGGGTGGTGTACATTGAACTCAAAATTGATCAGAGAAATAGTGATTTTTTTTTTAAAAGGAAACCATGAAGGTATTGGAGTTGAGAGGGATGAAGAGAGCTTTTATTTGAGCTTTCCAGACAGTATAGAACTTCGCAAAAGATTAGGACCATCCCTTTGAAAATCCATTAAAAAAAAGATCAGGACTTGCTCTATGAGGTATAAACAACAGTAAATGCTATAGGTACCAAAACAATTAATATCTTTTTTTATACTTCTCCAATGATATATGTCCTGGAACATAATCATATTACTCACCTGCATACCTAAAGAATGTACTTTATTAACGGCCAAGGAGAACGTGTTTCATCAAATGAAGTACATTCTTAGAAATTATTACAATGAAGTAAAGCTCAAGTTCAGCACTTGTTCAGTCCGTTGAAGATGAATGAGAAACAAGTGAGAAAAAGATGGCAATATATCACAGTTTTGAATCGCAACATTATCATATCATAACCCAGATATCTCTATAATATTGAATCGCCAGGTTCCTGCTAATTCCGACCCCTAATGCTACTTTTAAGAGATGTACACCTCTGTGTTAAAGTTAAGGAAAATTTTGCTCATAGTTTAAATGTGTGAACAAGTGAGTTAGTACATGATGCTCCCTTCTACCCAGCTGCAAATGTTCCAGGATGACAGTGGACAATCAAATGGGTCAGTTTGTCCTGGCTACCTGTGCTTAAGAGGAACATCACTAGAAATTTGGTTTCAAGAAAGAAATGGTAAGAACATTCCCATTTAACCATTCATAAGTGTGAATGGTGACCATGTGCTTCCCTCTGATATCCGGGACAGCTTGGAATTTTCAATGTTCATAGTACTTTCAGACTGTAATGCAATGATGTACTACTTTTATTAATCATTTTATTATAGTATATGAAATAAAAAGTTATGGTGACCAAAAGTCATGCAGAGACCACTAGCGAAAATCCATCTATTTTGCATTTATTTTCATTTCAGATTTTCATAGTGTTTGGTATGTCAGGTTTAAATGAGATTTATTGTCTCATATTTTGGATCCATTTGAGTATGACTTAATATTCATTCCACAAGTAATTTGATGTACATATAATCATGTAATGATTTATATGAATGGAGATGTCTGCGATATAGTGCTAATTTGTCTTTTGATGACTCTGAGGCTGCTTTTTGCATTTTAATGTGCTGAAATACCAATGTATGACACTGATTACAAGCATCATTTGGTAAAAAGGTCATGACTCTTCACCTCGTTCTACTTCAAATAGCATGATTTACCCATGTCACAATTTTCTGCTCAAGTGAACTGAACATAAGGTCCTTGAGGTGAGCAATCGGTCAGGGTCAGGATGTTTTATTAAGTTCGACATCTGCAAAACAATGAATCAAAAACAAATTCGGGTAAACGCTGTACACATTTTGCCATGATTTTACTGTCTGAGATGCATTTTGTGGGTTTGTTGGAGTCCAGATACTCCATTCCATTTCATTTTATTTTTTTTATTTTCAATGTAAAATATTGCCTACATTAGTGCAAGGGCTCATCCACAGTGAGTGAGATGCGTAAATGTAACAAAATCAATGGATTTTCAAATGAAAACAAAACACACTGAGAAGGGGATATATGTAGAATTTCACTTGACTTTACAAAATCGGTTCCCTTGGAATGCTCTGTAATGCCCTGTAACACGAGTGGTGCAGTTTAGAAGTTTCAGGTGTGATGAAAAATATACCCTTCCACTTGTGAGAATTTAAAGTTTTACCCTTTAAATTCTCATTAATCCCTTCAATAGTAAGGGTCATTCTGGTTGTGTGTGTATATGTATATATATATATACAGGTTTCGGGAATAACGGAATACATGTAACTGAATTACATATTTAAAATAAAAAATATAAGTAACTGTATCCCATTACAGTTACAATTTAAATCATTGGTAATTAGAATACAGTTACATTTAAAAAGTATTTTGATTACTGAAGAGATTACTTTGCATTATATTGTCATTTGTGTCATTAATATTTAATTCTTTCAGATGGAAAACATTTATACACATAAATGATCAAAAGTGCATTTGAACAGCGGTGAAACACTTTCTTATGATGTGTTACATTCATACAAGCAGACAGAGAAGTACGTTTTAAGTAAGTTTGGAGCAGAAGAAATAGAAATAAACCTTGTGTAAATTGTTAGCTTTACGCTAAGCTAAAATGCCATTTCTAGCCATTTTACATGCACATGTTACCAGAAACGATTTTATGTTGGACCATCATTTCTTTTTTCTAGTAAGATTAATATTAGGGCAAAAATCATATTCTAGATAAGAATTTTTGTATTGTTTTCCTGTAAAAATATCTAAAAATCCTTAAACCAAGATCAATTCGATTGATTGTACTTACATTTAAAGTACCTGCATTTAATTACAAATTTTGCCATGATTTTACAATCTGAGATAAAATTTGGGGGTCATAAGAGATGTCTTTTCTCATAAGGCCCAGTCAGCAGTCTTGGTTTCACTTAAACTGTGTTCCAAAACCTAGTTGCCACCAATAAATTTACAAAAGTGTGTGTGTGTGTGTATATATATATATATATACAGTATAGGTGTCTTTAACTACTATGTACTTTAATTTGATACAATGTACTTATTATGTACATACGTGTTGTTGTAGTGTACTTACATTTAAAGTACATGCATTTACATCTGTAATTACACTGTTAACCTTACATCTAACCCTTACCCTAAACCAACCTGTACCTCAGCCTCAGTAGCAGCAAATGTGAATCTTGTGAGAATTTCGCAAAACATGTTGTTACACAATAAATGCATTGTACTGTATGTATTTTAATGTTAGTACATAGTAGTTAAAGACAATTCATACATTATGTGGGACTCAATATGTACTAAATATAAGATGTTCATAATTTATTTTATACATAAAATACATATATGATAGGAAAAGGTACTCTTGCAAAGAAATAGAATATAAATTGCCAAACATAAAATGCATGTACATATAATGCATATACATTTAATTATTAAAAATAATATACTGTATTTCATATTTAATATAAAATATATTATTATAAGCATTTCATGTAATTTATCATACTTGTGTTGCAATGTTTAATATGAAAAAAATATGATTCAGTATGTTCAAATATGATTTGGTTAATTTAGTATATGTATCTTAATTGTTGGCAATGGTAATAACATTGTAACAGTGACATTTAGTGAGCTTCATACCAGTGAATAAATGCATTGAAATCACACCTGTGGTGAATAAAGCTAACAACATATGCTTACCCATAAATGACTGATGGGTAAATGTCCTTCATTACTACGTGATATATCAGTTTACGCTTGTTCAATATGTCATTTACAGGGCCCTACTGACATATACGTACTGTATGATTTGGAATCTCACTGTTGGCCCGGATACCCTGTCCTCTTGGCAGGGAAATATATCAGCGATTGGAATGCACCCTCTTGCTATTACAAACTCTTGAATGAAAGTGTATCTTTGGCTTCCCTTGTCAGAACATGTGACACAGAAAAGTGTTAATGCCTTTTCCAAATTGAAATAGTTAACTGACCATAACAGCACACAAAACATTCAGTTGAGTAGAGCTTTGAGTAAATAATTGCCTGTCATTCTCTGATTTATAGTGTCTGTCGTCTTTGCTTGCTTTTCTTCATCTTTTTTGCTGGTGCACAATAACGGTTTGTCCATTCATCTGTGTAGGTCAGATTTATTTTCCACTCTGCCTGAAAAGGGTGTGAAGGTAACAAACCAAACCGAAGCAGCTTAGACGGTCTCATGCAGACATGCCTACACCTCTCAGTGGCGAACATCATGCCTTTATCGTCACTTTCTGTCATTCTGACAATCTCATTCCGACACCAAGAATCCAGGTGCATGAAACTGTAGACAGGATGCATTTTTAACCAGCAGTGCTCTATGATATGCATCCAGATGAATAAAGCAAAGGCCATAGACATAGAATGAAAACTCTTGAGTGGCCCAAATAAACACTTGATTGCCTGACAACTGATAAAGCACTGTAGAGTGAGTTCTGTGGACTGCAGTTTGGAAAAAAGTAAGTGAATGCAGAAATGTAAAAGAAAAAGGTGAGTTTAAAACATTTGTTGTTGTTTTTTTCCACCATGGTTATGTTCCAGTTACCTGATAGTGGCCTGTGAAATGAAGTTCACCTGGTATTCTGACATCATAAATGAAGTTCACCTGGTATTCTGACATCATAAATTAAAATTCAAGAATGATCAAATGAAAATGATGTGACTATGGTGACATTTGTGCAAAGGGGCATTAACATTTGTCACATGTATCATGGCAGGTCCTAGGTGAAATGTTCACTGAGTGGTGCTAAAAGTAAGTTAAATGTTGTCTCAAATAGATTTAAGGTTAATGCTCTGTCAAGTTTTAACTAAAAAAAACCTACCTTCCTACCTTAAACCAAAACCTAACCATTCATGCTATAAAATCAAATGTGAGATGAAAAATGCAATTACTGAAGCAAACGTGTCATTTTGTGGTACTTCCATGACGTTTCGACTTCACTGCTGCAGATGACACAGGTGTTTGGCATGTACTTTTCAGTAATTCTGCCAGTTGTGAGCAGTCTGTTTCTGAAACTAGACTCTATACTTTTCTTCTTGTTATTGTGCAGCACACCATTTATGCAGTGCATAAAATCATGCAGATATGGGTCAGTTAATATTCACATAAACCATCATAATTGGGTAAAAATGTGATCTAGGGTCCTGGGTAGCTCAGCGGTTCTTGATGCTGACAACCACCCCTGGAGTCAGGAGTTCGAATCCAGTGTGTGCTGAATGACTACAGCCATGTCTTCTAAGCAACCAAATTGTCCCAGTTGCTAGCGAGGGTAGAGTCACATGGAGCAACCTCCTCGTTGTCGCGATTAGTGGTTCTTGCTCTTTCTGGGTGTGTGGTATGTTGTTTTGAAGAGTAGTATGGGCCTCCACATGCGGGGTCTCCTCAGTGTCATGCACAACGAGCCATGTGATAAGATGCACAGATTGACGGTCTCAGAGGCAACTGAGACTTGTCCTCCGCCAACCGGATTGAGGTGAGTAACTGTGCCTCCACTAGGACCTATTAAGTAGTGGGAATTGGGCATCCCAAATTGGGAGAAAAGGGGATACATTTTTTATTTTATCTATGTGATTTCAACCGTGGCATGATTGTTGGTGCCAGATGGGCTGGACTGACTATTTCTGTAACTGCTGATCTCCTGGGATTTTCATGCACAACAGTCTCTAGAGTTTACTCAGAATGGTGGCAAATACAATAAACATCCAGTAAAGCATCTGTCTATGGAAATGGCTTGTTGATTTGAGAGGTTAAGGGTGAATGGCCAGGGCTGCATTTCCCAAAAGCATTCTAAGCCTAAGTAGATTGTAGAAAACATTGGTGCCAATGGCCTCTTCGATCAACTTAAGCTTACAATTTTGGGAAATGCAACCCTGACTGGTTCGAGCTGACAGAAAAGCTATGGAAACTCAGATAACTTCTCTGTACAATTCTAGTAAGCAAAATAACATCTCAGAATGAACAACACGTCGAACCATAAGGCAGATGGGCTACAACAGCAGAAGACCACATCGGGCACTGTTCCTAATTAAGTTCTCAGTGAATGTATATTTTAATTTCAATATAGCCTACAATAAATATTTGTATTTTTGATCTCCGTCTTTCTGATACTATTTAAAAAAAGTCCATCATTGTCATGCTAATATTCAGCTGCTTATTCACGTTGTGAATTCTTGCTAAAATGCAGTATCATTTTGTTAACATGTTGTGCTCATGGTGGAGCACTATCATAAACAGTCGTTGTCATTAATATGATGAAGTCATCTTTTTGGAAATTCAACTGCAAAATTAGATAAGAAAGGTTTCTGGAGGACCACATTTTAAATGGTTTCTTAAAAATGTGGTAGTGGGTTTTTTCTAAGTAGACTAGAATAATGGCTGCTGGCTTTAATCACAACATGATCACACAGGAAAATAATACGTTGCTACCAAATGTTCTGGTACCTCGATGTTGACACACATAGAGTTACTGACAAGGGCCATTTCCCATCAGACATCTTTGCATCAATTCACATGTGTTTACCCTTTCCTGCGGTGCTATTGACAGCACGTTGTGTGAACAGCCTCAGAGACCCTGTTTACACAAGTTATTAAGATGTGATGAGGGTGATCCAAAGATTTTGTGATCGGATTACAAAAACCACAAATGGAGGTAGACAAAAACAGATGTGACCACATCGCATTTGAGGTGTAAACACTAATCCTTCCTGTCCCAAACAGCAGCGAAGCACCACCCCTCACCTGTCAAGATTATTATCATGAAGCAGCACATTGAAATAATGATTGATTTATGTTGACATGAAATCAGAGACCCTCCCCTCGAAATCCAAAACAAGTGGTCACGAGACGCATTTAAGCGAACAGGTGTAAACAGTGATTTATCTCGCCTTCAGTATGTTCACATCAGTATGATTCAGTATGATTCAGTATGTTCAGTATTTTCACATAAGTATGTTCAGAATGATTCAGTATGTTCAGTATGATTCAGTATGTTCACATCAGTATGTTCAGTATGATTCAGTATGTTCACATCAGTATGATTCAGTATGTTCAGTATGATTCAGTATGATTCAGTATGTACACATCAGTATTTTCAGTATGATTCAGTATGTTCAGTATGATTCAGTATGATTCAGTATGTTCAGTATGATTCAATATGATTCAGTATGTTCAGTATGATTAAGTATGTTCACATCAGTATGTTCAGTATGATTCAGTATGTTCACATCAGTATGTTCAGTATGATTCAATATGTTCACATCAGTATTTTCAGTATGATTCAGTATATTCAGTATGTTCAGTATGATTCAGTATGTTCACATCAGTATGTTCAGTATGATTCAGTATGTTCACATCAGTATGATTCAGTATATTCAGTATGTTCAGTATGATTCAATATGTTCACATCAGTATTTTCAGTATGATTCAGTATATTCAGTATGTTCAGTATGATTCAGTATGTTCACATCAGTATGTTCAGTATGATTCAGTATGTTCACATCAGTATGTTCAGTATGAATCAGTATGATCACATCAGTATGTTCAGTATGATTCAGTATGTTCACATCAGTATTTTCAGTATGATTCAGTATGTTCAGAATGATTCAGTATGTTCACATCAGTATGTTCAGTATGATTCCCTATATTCACATCAGTATGTTCAGTATGTTCACATCAGTATGTTCAGTATGATTCCGTATGTTCAGTATGATTCAGTATGTTCACATCAGTATTTTCAGTATGATTCAGTATGTTCAGTATGATTCCCTATGTTCACATCAGTATTTTCAGTATGATTCAGTATGTTCATATCAGTATGTTCACATCAGTATGTTCAGTATGATTCAGTATGTTCAGTATGATTCAGTATGTTCACATCAGGATGTTCAGTATGATTCAGTATGTTCACATCAGGATGTTCAGTATGATTCAGTATGTTCACATCAGTATGATTCAGTATGATTCAGTATGTTCACATCGGTATGTTCTGTATGATTCAGTATGTTCACATCAGTATGTTCAGTATGATTCAGTATGTTCACATCAGTATGATTCAGTATGATTCAGTATGTTCACATCAGTATTTTCAGTATGATTCAGTATGTTCACATCCGTATGTTCAGTATGATTCAGTATGTTCACATCAGTATGTTCAGTATGATTCAGTATGTTCACATCAGGTTTTTCAGTATGATTCAGTATGTTCACATCAGGATGTTCAGTATGATTCAGTATGTTCACATCAGTATTTTCAGTATGATTCAGTATGTTCACATCAGTATGATTCAGTATGTTCACATCAGTATGTTCAGTATGATTCAGTATGTTCACATCAGGATGTTCAGTATGATTCAGTATGTTCACATCAGTATGTTCAGTATGATTCAGTATGTTCACATCAGTATGATTCAGTATGATTCAGTATGTTCACATCAGTATGTTCTGTATGATTCAGTATGTTCACATCAGTATGTTCACATCAGTATGATTCAGTATGTTCACATCAGTATGTTCAGTATGATTCAGTATGTTCACATCAGTATGATTCAGTATGATTCAGTATGTTCACATCAGTATGTTCTGTATGATTCAGTATGTTCACATCAGTATGTTCACATCAGTATGATTCAGTATGATTCAGTATGTTCACATCAGTATGTTCTGTATGATTCAGTATGTTCAGTATGATTCAGTATGTTCACATCAGTATGTTCTGTATGATTCAGTATGTTCAGTATGATTCAGTATGTTCACATCCGTATGTTCAGTATGATTCAGTATGTTCACATCAGTATGTTCAGTATGATTCAGTATGTTCACATCAGGTTTTTCAGTATGATTCAGTATGTTCACATCAGGATGTTCAGTATGATTCAGTATGTTCACATCAGTATTTTCAGTATGATTCAGTATGTTCACATCAGTATGATTCAGTATGTTCACATCAGTATGTTCAGTATGATTCAGTATGTTCACATCAGGATGTTCAGTATGATTCAGTATGTTCACATCAGTATGATTCAGTATGATTCAGTATGTTCACATCAGTATGTTCTGTATGATTCAGTATGTTCACATCAGTATGTTCTGTATGATTCAGTATGTTCACATCAGTATGTTCACATCAGTATGATTCAGTATGTTCACATCAGTATGTTCAGTATGATTCAGTATGTTCACATCAGTATGATTCAGTATGATTCAGTATGTTCACATCAGTATGTTCTGTATGATTCAGTATGTTCACATCAGTATGTTCTGTATGATTCAGTATGTTCACATTAGTATGTTTGCCATCACAGGTAAAAAAATCTAATTTTAATAGAAATGTAAAACCATTATTTCAAAACTGTAATAATAATTTACAATATCACATTTTAAACTAGTTTGATCAATTAAATGGTGAACCAAAGCATTAATTCCTTTCAAAAACACTATTGTATCTGAACTGTATCTTAGTAATTCCAAAATTTTGAATGGTATTGTACCTACAATTTTTCATTCATAGAGTATGTTTCTAAAAGTTTGCTGCAGTAAAGTATATAGTTTTTTTCTCCCTAGAAACTTGGTGCACCTTTAATAGTTTGATACAGTAGAGTTGGAAGGTGTAGTGTGAAAGAAAGGGAGAGCGAGAGCGAGACAAAACATCCTAGGTGATTTATCTGTATGGATCAACTGTCAAAGAGATAAATCGAGAGAACCATTAGGTGGAAACATCACATAGAGCATTGTATGCAGCACGGTTGGCTCTTGTGTTTGGAAATATTACACTGTAACTTTCACAACCAATAGATCAGCCTATGCTTTTGTAAACTGATGGAGCCCAAAGTTAACATACGTTACCAATATAGCATCATGTGCAACCTGAGCTCATAACTATTTATATGTATTTGCACATAAGAGTTATTCTAGTAGCCCACATTGCATTTTTTTCTTTGTAGACACTGACACTTCAGTACCAACATATTGACATAATACAAAACCTAAATACACTAGTTATGTACAATTTTAGAGACAGACACGTATTTATAAATTGTTTGATGAGATTTATTGATAAAACTTTAGAATAAGGTTCTATTTGTTAACATTAGTTAATGCATTAATAGGTATCGTGAACTAACAATGAACAATGATTTTACAGCATTTATTAATCTTAATGGTTATTTATCAAAATTATTTATCCCCAAATATGGCAAGTCGCAATCAGTAGCGTGCATTTTACATCACTGATGTAAAACTATTTTAGAGGAGGCATTTTTTCGTCATATCTAGAAGGTAACCTCCTGGTTACCTTAAGTTATGTAATGTTCACAGACCCCTACCCCTATTCCTAAACATAATCTTAACCTTACCGCTAAACCTAAACTTGAGAGTATCGCGAGATTTAGGCTGTGGGGGTATTCTAGACATAGTCGCAATTTTTTTAATTATCATCAGTGCATAGGTTGATGGTTATGGGTGTTATAGGCACTACGGCTGATGAGACAGAGATGGAGAGATTGTAGAATAAAAATCTTGCATTTGGGTCTATTCCTCACACAGAGCTATTTGAAGACTTTGATTACTGAACAAATATAATTGACTACTATTATGATTGCTATGATTATGGTGATTTGTTGTATATTATTGTAATTTTTTATTTTTTATTTTTTTGAGCCTCAGCATATTCTGAAAAATAGTTTTGTGTCCCATGATAAACAAAATTAAATGTTTAATAATGATTAAATGATTACAGAACTGATAATCTTTTTGACATTTTAAAGTTTAGCCATTGTTAAAGTGATGTCAGCTATTGCAACTAGTTAAAAAAAGTGCAGCAGAAATCACATAGAACACAATGAAACCATTATAATGTCATAGTAGGTATTGTAAATGCATCAACTGTAGTAATTAAATGTGATGACATTTCACTAATCTCTGATTATAAATGATATAAAAGTGTCTGATTAATTCAACAAATTCAGTAATGAATTCAATCAGCATACATACACATTTATATGCTTCTGATGGTGTTAATATCTAAAATGATTATGTTTTAGATGCTGTCAATACGGCAATAATGTATGATTCGAAGTAAAGTATATGCAAATATAAGCAAATGTACATTTTCTAGAACTACACTTTACATAAAAATAGATCAGAATTTTCATGAGATCATGTTGCAACTATTGCTTTGACTTACGTTAATAAATACAACCTTATTGTAAAGTATGTTACTGGTTTATAGAATGTTTAATTCATGGATTTCATAGATTGATTGTTTTGTTTTTACAATAAATTAGATCAATTTTGTTTAGAGCCATTACATTTATTTAACATGGTTAATGCATTTACCTAATTTGAGTAATTTGAATATTTTTGAATATTTGAATATGCTTTACTTTCCATTTTGCATGAAATGACAACATCAATATTACCCCTTGTGCAGTGTTTAAATTTGGGTGACAACTTTAATCAAAATTATCCCGAACCTTTTAAAATAGGATTAATGACTCAAATTCAATTTGAGTAATAAAAAATTATGACATTTATTATGTTTGTGGTATATTTGACCCCAGTCAAAACAAACAGGTTTTACATATAGTTTTTCAGAGGCGTGAAATACTAAAGGGGACCAAAAGCTCATAAAAGCTCTCTAACAGGGAAAAACTCATGTTAGGGCATAAAGGTATGGGATACTTTTGTAATAAGTTGACAACATCATGGGAGACAGTCATGAAGAATAAGTAAAACAGTACAGAAAAATAAAGCAGTACATTTTCCCTAGGTTGTCTTCATAAAACAGTTTGGGGTCAAAATGACCCCTAACATCACCAATGTGGTCAAAACGTGTACAGGGATTTTGAAAGCTCTGAAACATGTGAAGTAGGCCTACATATGTACTGTATGTGTCATTCCAATACATTTCGTTTTCTAAAAAGTTTAGCATATTTGTAAGAGATCACAAAGTTGCTTTGGGGTCAATAGGACCACAAACTTTTCAGGAGGTTTTTAAGTTCAAATTCATACAATATGAATGTATAAGGGAAAGCATTTATTTTATGTCCTGTGAATGGTCACAGGAAAGTTTTCGCCATCATCTTTTTTTTCCTTTATAGTTCATTTTAAATTGTCCTGCTGTGTGGCAAATACATTTCTAAAAGGAGAAATATTCAATGTAGTTGCTCGATTAATATTGTATTAAAGCTGCATGCATTTACATTTATGCATTTGGCAGACGCTTTTATCCAAAGTGACTGACAGTGCACTTATTACAGGGACAATCTCCCCGGAGCAACATGCCTTGCTCAAGGACACTTTGGGGAAAGTTGGCTTTGGGGATCGAACCAGCAACCTTCTGATTGCCAGTTATGTGCTTTAGCCCACTACGCCACCACCACTTCAGACAGTGCATGCATAATACATATAAAATAACCATGGGGCCCATTTTCCCCTATTCATGTTCACGTGAGGAGTACGTTTAAACACTTTCAGTGGGAGATGCGGTTGTTGAGATGTTGACAGTGTACAACTGTTAAAGGCGTCCGTGTGGTGCTTGTTCAATGTGCAGCAGTTCCCTCTCAAAAACTGGAAGGGGGCCTCTGCGGATACAGCAGACAGTTCGGACAGTTCTTGAACAATGTCAGGCAATTGGAAGTTCGTTCACAGTGAATGAAGTCTTTTATTCAGTTCATAACTCTGTTTATGTTTCATCACAGATGGTTCTGCAAGGTCAGTTTTGATATATACAGTTTGCACAGTGGTAAAGTTTTTCCTGAATGCAATCTAACAGGAAATAAACAGTTTACTTTTCAAAATGAATGATGAGAGGGATTGAACAACGTTGACTATTTAAATACAGGACATGAATGATTTAGTAATCAAACTTCTGACCACGGCAAATGAACCGACCGCTATAACAAGCAGTCAAATATCGTAGGCTGTCATAATGATGGATATGTGCTCTTATCAACAGGAATGGTAAATCTGAAAGAGTGATCTGTTTAAACTGATTCTGTTAGTCAGTTCAAAGGCACTGAAATCTACAGTAGAATACCCTGTCCACATCATAGCGTGTCTACAGTACAGTTCAAATTCTTATCATAACGTTGGTGAGGAATCTAGTCTCGAAATTAAGAATAAAGTTATGAACTAAAATGCAATCTAAAGGTATGATGCATTATAAGATTATTTATAATGTCTTATAATACACTTTAATATATCTTTTCATAAACACGGTTGCTGCATTCTAATTCTCCTCCTATACAAAGCACTTACCGACGTGAACTGGGACGCAGTCTAGGACCGAGAGACAATGGACTAGTACATGTGTGATCCATTGTATCGTTTGACAAGTCAATTGACAAGTTGACAAGTCTGTACTGCCCTTGAGCAACATTTAAAGAGATAGAAGAGGTACTTACACTCTGAATACCCTTAAATTGATTAAAAGAAATTATATTATCAACACTGAAATGTAAGACTGCATTCGTTTTAATTACATGGTTTTGAATTCTAATGAAATTGCAGTTAAATGGAAGCATAAAACATTAACAGAGAATATGACACTAAGAAATAATCAAAGAAGCAAGCTTGAGTCTCAAGCATTTTCATTTTTTGCTTCTCTTACTTTCACGCTGTCTCTCTCTCTTCTAAACTCCTTTTTTGTTTGCCTCCAAGTGCTGTGTTCCCGCAGCTCTTTGGGGACGCTTTAAATGCCAAGTACATGCTGAAAGAGGCAGAACTATAAGGCTCAATCTCCTTCTGCGACTTCTTGCAGCATGTCATTTAATTTAAGGCATTATGGCAGGTTCCCTGGAACACACATCTGACTTAATAATAATACAATGAATCAGATATCTCGGATATCCTGTCATGCCTCTCCATGACCCAAATACTGTATACTGGAGAGCCAATGCTGCTATACTATCAAGTTGGTCTTTATTGCTGTTGTTTTATTCATTGACTTTTCTTCTGAACAATAATTATGTTTGTACCTTTATTTTTTAGTAACTTTTCAATTCAATTCAAATGTTGATGTTTCATTATAACCATTTTATGGAGGATATTCCAAGGAGGTAAGTATTATTACTACCTTCATTATTACTATTATTGCACCCCTGTGCCCCTGTAACTTGACTCTGTATATTACAATGTGTCTTTATCTGTATCTAAAGTTTGCATTTACATATATTCATTCAACTTGTTAACAGTTGACTGTGTACTTTTACTATCCACAAAGAAAAATCCCAAACATGCATTAACATTAAATTATGTATTTCAGTTGTGTTTATTTAAATTAAAGCTACATTTTGAAATTGTTCTGTGGTGTGACTATCCTAGAGGACATATCCTAAATGGGATATATATATATATATATATATATATATATATATATATATATATATATATATATATATATATATATAGCTTGATTTATTTTATGTCTGATCATGGATTTGCATATATCTTGTGGAGTGTATCACAAAATCTATTTCTAAAAGGGCAATCTCTTGAGGATCCTAATGATGCTACTCAGGACCCCAGCAGGAAGTAACATAAGCTTGTAAGTTTGACCTTACTGTTAATTACATTTGTAATGTTTATTTGGAACTAACGCCATGTTCATTCATTCAGTCTTGTACTGTGACACCTCCACATTATAGAAAGCGAGATTTAGAGCATTAATAAGCATAAAATAAGTGAAAGTTTTGTTTATTTGTGTGTGATTGCTTGCATATGGTAGTCTCATGCTGCCTTCCCTTAGAAAAATAAAGAGTTCTGGCAAACTTGCCACAAAATTGCTGCAAATTTGCCGCTAATTCGCCACTCATTATTTTCACATGCAAATGAGCTTTGCTGCAACTCTTCATTCTTACCAAATTTGCTGCAGGTTCACAACTACTGGTGAAGAGCTACAAACTTCTTGCAAAAATACGCAGCAAATCGCAAGCTCATTTGCATGTGGAAATAATAAGTGGGAAATTAACAGCAAGTTTGTCAGACCTAATTTTTGAAGTGTTCATGGGTTATCAGAATTATCGTAAATAGTTTAATAGAGTTTTCCGCTTGGAAGTTGCACATGATCATTCATGGTCGTCCCCTCAAGTCGTCATTATGACTGGGAAACTCTGAGATCATTCTGATTCCCGAGTTTCCGAGGTTGGGAGGAGATGTATACTTTCAACATGGCGGAGGAGAGTATGGTTGACAGGTTATATAATTTTTTCTAAATGCAGATAATTGTTACCACTTGCCATTTCGGTACATTTATGTATATAAGCAACTATTTGATGCATTTGTATATATTTTTACACCAAGAAAATTGCATGTATTTGGCCAAAACACTATTATCGTCATCAAGCTGAGTAATGCGTATCACGGTGTCAAAATAAAAGTTCCTCAAGAAATATGCATGAACGAAACTGGTGAACATTCTTTTTGAACATCAAAACAAAATTAAATGCAACACACTCGTAATTTCCAATTAAGTGGGAAGTATGATAATTCCAAAAGAACATGAAGGCAGCATTACTGTTCGATGTGTCCGTCTAATGTGTCAAAATAGCTGAATACCTTGAAATCTCTTGCAGTGTGACCGCATAGTCCTGCAGTGTAAATCTGTAAAAGGGGTGAAAATAATTGAAGAAAAAAAACACACTTTCCATTATACAAATACAAAAAAATATCATGACCATCTGTCATCTTACTTTTGTCTTTTCTGACATGTTGTACCACAGGCCAGGTTCACCCACATGTGTCAGAACATGCGTGCTAACCTGTAGGCCATGGCACAGTCACAATCTATTATCTGACATTTTTCTGTTTTGCAAAGTGTGTCTGTGAAAATACTGTACCTGCCTTGGTGGTCTTCCTTTACTAATTAAAGCATCAAGTCTGGTATTTTACAGTAATATCAATAGGCTGCATTGTTGTCAGTTGTGAGGGGGACTATGCAGTAGAGCTTGAAGTAATCAAACGAGCAGGAGCTGGCAGGATGAGATAAAGCGACTAACAATGAGCACGGTCACCATTCACTTTCATTCTTTCTTGCAGTGTGACAGTTAATCAGAACCTATCAGAGAGCAATTCATAAAATGCGTGCCCTGTTAGCCAACAGGACCATGTCGTTACATTGACAACACACAAAAATGTCAAATACACTAAGGGAAACATAAGGGAAGTCCACTTCTGTGCTTGACTATGTTAGTATTGCTTCTCTGACATATGAGTGCAATGCACATTCTATTTAGCGATGTGCTCTCATAAAACCTTTCATATCACATATCTTTAAACCATTTTCTATCCATGTATGCAAATCCATATTTTGTGATACTGGAGGACAGCACATTTACGTACACTGGCAGCCAAACGTTTGGAATAATGTACAGATTTTGCTCTTATGGAAATAAATTGGTATTGGCATTCAACTGATCACAATGTAAAGTCAGTACATTAATAACTTGAAAAATTACTATTACAATTTGAAAACATTGAAATAAAAAATTCTGAACTTCTTAAACTACTACAAAAAGTTCTCATCAAAAATGATCCATGTGCAGCAATGACAGCTTGTCAGATTCTTGGCATTCCAGCTGTCAGTTTGTCCAGATACTCAGGTGACATTTCACCTCACACTTCCTGTAGCACTTGCCATAGATGTGACTGTCTTGTCGGGCACTTCTCAAGCACCTTACGGTCTAGCTGATCCCACAAAAGCTCAATGGGGATCTGTAACAAGATCTGTAACACTCTTTTCCAGTTATCTGTTGTCCAATGTCTGTGTTTCTTTGCCCACTCTAATATTTTCTTTTTGTTTTTCTGATTCAAAATTGTTCTTCCCATAAGGCCTGCACCCCTGAGTCTTCTCTTTACTGTTGTACATGAAACTGGAGTTGAGCAGGTAGAATTCAATGAAGCTGAGGTGCCTATTTCTGAACCTAGAGACTCTGATGTACTTATCCTCTTTTTGTACATCTGGCCTTCCACATCTCTTTCTGTCCTTGTTAGAGCCATTTGTCCCTTGTCTTTGAAGAAGACTTTGAACACCTTATCCTTGAGTAATCATGCTAAATTGATAATTTGGTGCCAGAAAATCCCTTGCCATTATATCAAAAACACTTGAAAGCTATTTGGTTTGCTCAAAGCTTAACATTGTCTTTGTCTTTATTTTTGAGTGTACACTACAGTCTTCAAAGACAAAGGAAAACTGGCTCTTACAAGGACAGAGAGATATGTGGAAGGCCCAGATACAACTAAACAAGAGGATAAGTACATCAGAGTCTCTAGTTTGAGAAATAGACGCCTCACATGTCCTACACTGACAGCTTCATTGAATTCTACCCGCTCAACACCAGTTTCATGTACAACAGTAAAGAGAAGACTCAGGAGGACTAATGGGAAGAATTGCAAAGAAAAAAAAAACACTTCTGAAACCGAAAAACAAAAAGAAAAGGTTAGAGTGGGCAAAGAAAAACATACAATTGACAACAGATAACTGGAAAAGAGTGTTAAGGATCTTAAACCTATGGAGCTTTTGTCAAATCAAGTCAACCTTTTTTTATAGAGCAAAAACAATAGAAGTTGACCCAAAGTGCTTTACAGATCAAACAAACAAAATGACAGAGTGATATAAACTGATTATAGACGGATTCAAAGTTAAATATAAACATTTATCCATTTCAAACTATTCAATGATCTAATCAAAAGCTACAGAATAAAAATTTGTTTTTAAAAAAAATGGCTAATGATGAAGCTGACCTCACATGGAAAAGGAGACTATTCCATAGATTAGGACCCATCACAGAAAAGGCACGGTCACGCTTAGATCTATAGCGGCAACAAGGAACCCTCAATAGATGTTGACCAGAAGACCTGAGTGCTCTGGTGGGGGAGTAAGGGTGTAGAAGGTCACTGATATATTGGAGCGCGAGACCAGATAGTGCCTTGTAGACAAAAATCAGAATTATAAAAGCGACCCTGAATTTAACAGGAAGTCAGTGTAGAGATGCTAAAACCGGGTAAATATGATCCCTCTTTCTTGACCCTGTTAAAATCTCAATGCACTTTTGGGCTGACCAATGTACAATGAGTTACAATAGTATAAACTTGATGTAATAAGTGAGTGAATCACAATTTCCAAGTTTTTATGTGAAAGAAAATGTGTTATTTTAGCAATAGATCTAAAAGTAGGAAAAAGCTACCTTTGACAACAGCACTGATCTGCTTATTGAAAAGTAACAAAGAGTCTAAAATCAAGCTCCTCACATTGTCTTGTACATTCGATGACAGAGGACTTAACTGGGCAACCAGGACAAGTAAGGAGTACATGGAGGAACCTAAAATCGACCCTTGAGGGACACCACACTGTAATTGAGCCGACATAGAAGAAAAAATACCTACATTTACAGAGAACATCCTTTGTTTTTGATAGGAGGAAAACCACTGGAGGGCCATACCCTGGATGCCAACCATACATTCTAGATGATTGAGAAGAATATTATGGTCGATATTGTCGAACACACCACTGAAATCTAATAAAACTTAGATGACAGGTGAACCTGAATCCATGGAGAGAAAAAATAGTATTAGTGACCTTCAACAACGCATATTCAGTGCTGTGCAAGTGTCTGAAACCAGTCTGAAATGTATCTAAAATTATAAATGTATTTAAATAGGAGTAGAGCTGCGAATAAATAACTCTCTCCAAAATCTGGTTTGTAATTGTTGTGTATTGCCGGATCCAATTTTTTTTAACAAAGGCGTGGAGAAAGAATATACAGCTTGTAACTGGAACACTTCATCTTGGAGACTATCTGCTAACTGTGCTGATGAAACTGGTTCAAATTTAGTCAGGGAGCTGGATGGGGAAGGAATTAATGGTTGATCAAAGTGTGAAGGTGCAATTGCACCTTTAATCTGCTTATGTTGTAAGTAAAGTAGTTTAAAAAGGTTTCACAGGTCTCTAGGGTTGCATCCAGAAAAGCATTTCTAATTAGATTTAAAACAGAATAAATTGTTTTGAAAAAAAAGATTAATGTAGAGAAAAACATCGCTTTCGCTTCCTTTACAGCTCTCTGATAGTTAGTTAAACACTCCTTTAAAATGTCATAAGAGACCTTTTTCAATTGCGCTCAGCTTTTCTGCACTCTTATCTGAGATTGCGGGTGACGTCATTTAACCAAGGTTGTGAAACACCCTTAACTCTCCCTGACTTAAGCAGAGCAACATTATCAAGTGTAAAAGTACAAGATTTATTCAAATCTTCAACCAATGATTCAGTGTCGAGTCCAGCTAAGATATCATCTGTGAAATGAGTTAGATACAATTCTGAAAAAAGATTGGCAGTAGACGAGTGAATGGACCAGGAGTGGTGTAATGGCTGAGAAAAAGCAGGGAGAGGACAAGTAGAGACATACTCCAACATTATTGAATAATGGTCAGAAATGCCAATGTCCAAGACCTCTAATTTGGATACAGAAAGACCAGTAGATAACACCAGATCTAAAGTATGACCCATATTGTGAGTAGGACCAGTGACTTGTAGTACAACATTTAAATACTCAGTGAGGGAGATAAATTCATTTACCAGAGGTTTTGATTGACAGCATACATGAATATTAAAAGTCCCCAAGAATCCAGAGTCTGTCACCAGTCCAGAGAGAAAGTCTGAAAGTTGATGGATGAATTCCTTATTAAATCTGGGAGGTCTGTACACAAGTGCACAGAAAGCAGGTCCCAAGCTGTCAATCTTTAATAGTTGGACATCAGAACTTGAATACATATCCATAGGTAGTGTTCTGCTTTTAAAAGAGTTTCTAAAAACAGTGGCAACACCACCTCCTCGCCCTGAAGTCTGTGGGGAATGTAGAAAGTCACAGCCTGGCGGTGTTGGATCCGCAGGGGCCATTTGTTCGCCAGGATTCAGCCAGGACTCAGTGATGAATAATAAGTCGCGAGTAATAAATGCTTGTGATATAAAAAATTAATTCAGAATAAAATACTTGTTCAATATTGGTCGTGTATTGAGGGCCATCTTAATAGTGGCGACTTCTATGTTTTGTCGTGAAATAAAAGATGTGCATTTTAGCAAGCTGAGATCATCAAAATTGACACCCCGCTTCACACCTCTTTCACCAGTAGGAGGGCGATGGCGTGAAGACCATATGGTCCGGTATGTGGTGGTTATCAGGGTAATCAGCCGGTAATCTGCAGGGATGTCGGCGTGACCCTCGATGGACATACTGGGGCCGATGCGCAATTCCAAGAGCAGCGGACGGCTGACTAATTAAAACGCTGTAAATCCAGAGATGAGTAGAATAAATCCATATCGGAAGGAAGATTATTGCATGAACTTGCAAACAATCAGGAAGCTCTCCACTGAAACTGGCGAGGGCCAACAGCAAAACTCCAACAGGCCAAGATGGGCAAGAGAAGGCAGAACATCCTCAATGAATCCACCAACATGACTAAAATTCAAAGTCCACGTGCTACAGCCCCACTGGACGATAACGGTGGACAGGGAATCAAGCAGCCTATTTAAGACTGCACGTAGCAGTCCTGGCAAAGACCATCGGTGAGTGCAGTGGTGTAAATTTAAATTTCTTAGTAGTGAAGTTTAAAATAAGCTTAAAATATTGATGTTGAGTTTACGGTTACTATTTTAATTCAGATTCATGAACTGATTCATTCGGGCATTCGGTTTTGTGTCCGACTTGGCCCCTTTTGGACTTGGACTCAACTTGGACTCGACTAAGGTGGACTCGAACCCAACACATATATATATGCGATACGTGTAAGGAGCCACTTATTATCATTTTGATAGCAAAAATGTCACCACAGTCACAGTTTATGGGAGATAACCAACCCATACCTTTCGGCCCTCTTGTTGTGCATATGTTTGAACACATGGGATATCCGCCCAAAAATAAAATCCTCTCCAGTTTCTTTGGAGCGGCAGATGGAGACTGTAGGTATTCTGACATCTCAATGTGAAATGAGTCAATAGGAAGAGGAAGCCCCTGTACTGGCATGAGAGCGTAATGCTGCTGTTGACGTTTTTGATGATAATCACATGGTCATTGACTCGAGCCACCTGTGGAATCAATCCGGCTGACACATGGCAGCCTCCAGGCCTGATCATAATCCTTCATCTGTCACTCACTCCTTCATACCTCACCGTGGAACCAGTGGCAAAAGAAGGGCAAGAATTGAGCTGCTTGAGCCTCCTGCCGTGAAATGTATTCAGTGTCTGTGAATTCGTCGCTGCTATATTGGCATCTTACGGAGGAGGATGAGGGATTAGATCAAATTTAATTACATTCTCCCACAAAGCTCCATATGTTGATTGGCTTAAAAACATACACCATCACATATGGGTGCTATGCAAGGTTTATTTTGTTATAATCAAATTTTCATTTCTTATTTAGCTGAGATCTTTCAAAGAAATAACCTAAGACTGTGAAGCTTTGATCAGTAATTTTAGCCATATCTCTTTCAATGTGGTTTTCATCGTATACCTCATCTTCTATCCATTATCTAAATGTGGCAAATCTAAGATATATGATTACATTTTGTATTTTGTGGATTACAGGCTCACTCAAAATGTACCAGAGAGATCTGATTAAAAGAACTGGCACATTTTACAAATCTTTGTTCAACTGCTGATGGTATCTATGCAAATTTTTGGGTTGTGCGCCATTCAGAATTACCTTTTAAATTTGAATTTAAAGGGATGTTCTAGGTTCAAGTTAAGACCATTCAACAGCATTTGTGGCATAATATTGAGCCACAAAAAATAATTTAAATGTGTTCCTTGTTTATTTAAAAATAAAAATATAAAAAAGCATGGCGGTTATAGTAAAGTGCTTACAATGAAAGTCAATGGGGCCAATCCATCCATCCATCCATCCATCCATCGTCAACCGCTTATCCTGTGTACAGGGTCGCGGGGGGCTGGAGCCTATCCCAGCTAACATTGGGCGAAAGGCGGGGGACACCCTGGACAGGTCGCCAGTCCATCGCAGTGGGGCCAATCCATAAACGTTAAAATACACATTGTTTCAACTGTTTAGGCACAAGACGTGAACGCTATACATGTTAACATGATTTTAGTATGAAAAAAATAATCTACTAAACTTATCTGCGAAAAGTTATTAATTATCAATATTACAACTTTGTTGTCATGATGATGTCATGGCCCCGGTAAACGATGTAATGTCATCATACTAAAATCATGTTAACACATAATGTTTGTCTTGTGTCGCTCAGTGTGTATTATAATGTATATGGATTGGCCCCATTTACTTTCATTGTACTGTAAGGGTCTTACTGTAAGTGCGATTTATTTAAAAAAAAATTATAAACGAGGCACAAGTCAAAATTATTTTCTGTGGTAATCAGCATTATGCCACAAATGCTGTTGATTTATCTTAATTTGTATTAAGCCCGGAACATTCCTTTAATTCCTGAATTTGTATTGAGGTAGCAAACAGGATGTAGAATTGTGAGATTAATTTTAATTTATATGGATAGTTCACCCAAAAAGGAAAATTCTGTCATCATTTATGTACTCCCATATTGTTAAACTTTCTTTCTGCCGTGGAACACAAAAGAAGATGTTAGGTACAATCACAGACTAGGGGTTACACGACTAGTGATTTTTAATAATTGACTAGTCGAGCCCATTAGGCGAGTCGAATTCAACTAGTCGTAAAGTCGTGAACGGATCATTTGGGTTTGAAGCAACTTGAGCATATAAATTATGACAAATTTTCATTTTTGGGTGATATATTCTGGGTTCAATATAAGTTAAGCTCAATTGACAGCATTTGTGGCATTATGTTGATTACCACACAAATTGATTGGTAATCAATTTGTACCTCCTTGTACCTCCTTTTCTTCCAAAAAAGCAAAAATCTCAGTGAGGCATTTACAATGGAAGTAAATGGGGCCAATCTGTAAATGTTGAAATACTCACTGTTTCAAAAGTAAAGCCACAAGATGCAAACAATATGCTTGTTAACATGGATTTAGTATCAGAAATGCTTTTGAACCATTTCTGTGTAAAGTTGTGTCCAATTTTACTAATTTGAAAATAGTTGCTATGATGACATGTCATCTTGCAAAAATGACGATGGATGACTGTACAGCTCAAATAATACACACATTTTATCTGAAGAATTAATGTAAGTGCTTTCACTGTAATCTTTATTTTGCTATTTATTTATTTTTTAAAGGAAGGACATGTATAAATTAATTTTGTGGTTTTCAACATTATACCACAAATACTTCAAACTGAGCCTAACTTGTATTGAATCTGGAATATCACATTCAATTTAAATGTTAAGAAACAATCACTTCCAATCAATTGGGTCAGTGTATTGTGTTAAAACCTCAACACTCAGCCTCTCAGTTAACAGGCTGCATATTACACACCTCAGTAGACAGGGCTCATCCACCTGTCGGTTTCTTTTGCCCTGGCAGAACACCTGTCCCTAGCAGGATTAGCAGCGAGCTATGGCTGTTTTAGTTGGAGGTCACAGTTGCGTTCTGCACTGGCATGAAGCCCAGCTGCCCTTCCTCACCCTCCTGAAAGCTTCTTTTTGGCAATGGAGTTTGTCTGTCTTGGCTTGGTGCACCTGCATTGATCCGGGCCCTTGTCCTAACAATAATGATGCTAAAAGACACTTAAACAAAAATGACACATGCCTGTAAACTCCATCCATCCCATGTATTCATCTCTATCCATCCATCCATCCATCCATCCATCAAATTCATCTCCATCTGTCCATCCAGTTCGTCCATCCGTCACTCACATATGCTAGGCTACGACTTCCAACATTCTCTTATTGCCAGAAAATCTTATGTAATTGAAATTATGAATATGCAGTGATCATTATTTCAATAGTTTTATTCGATTATTTTGTATAAATAGTCTACAAATCACTGGATCAGGCATGTACTGTGATATAAAACTGGATGCACTCATTTAATTTCACATACATCAGTGTGTGGCAATCTTCCAATCACAGCATAAGGGTAATAAAGCTTTTTGACTGTGATGGGATATGACTTTGCCTATTGAATGTCCTATTACATTTGGAGCACAATCATTGGAGAGTGTGTGTGTTTTCAGTGTTTTTGGTGTATTGATTTATTTATTTTTCTTTCAAAATAGCACAGAAAAGCGTTTTATTGTCTGACACTTGGAGCACTGAGTGCTATAAACTGAGCTTCAGGCGAGATTAGTTTTAACAAAAACAATGCACGACCTCATTGTCATCTCCCACGTACTGGTTATGTCTACTGGCAGCACAGGACTGCAGGAGAATCTGTGTTTTATATGAGCTGAAAGATGGAAAAGACAAACATTGGAATGGGCTTGATTTATTCACAGAATGTGTCATTTTGGGCATCAGTCATAGAGCCCAATAGCATCATCAGTCACATAGCACCATGTTTTTTGATGGTTTTTCTCTCATCTAATCTCATCTCATCTCTTTCTTACTGTCCATTCTTGTGACTGGAGGTCTGAGCAGACTTGGTTAATGTTGCTTTATGATGGCTAACTTTTTTTAAAAGTGACAATAGCCTTTAGAGCTGAAGAGCATCTATGCTCAGGAAATTCATTCTGTTGTTGAATTTTTGGAAATAGGTTTTATATGATGCTCAGAATACTGCTCATCTGTGATGCTTTTTAACTACAGAGAGTTTTGTACACCACTACTATGACTTTTGAGGTAGCTTATTCTAATTTCCCATCATAAATATTTCCAGCTTGATCTCCTGTAAATGTAAGTGCAGCATAGTTCTAGAGGGAAGACTAACAGCTGTACATCATCACACCATTAGCTGGGTAATTCCCAGCCAATCGCATGTAAGCCTTTGCATTACAAGTCTGCCCACAATCTATCACATTGCTGTTTCAGTGTGCTAACACGGCAACCTCCACCACCCCACCACCACCAGATGAATCCCGTCCTGCACGGGGGTAGGCTCCTCGCCCCTGCCTCCTATCTCCGGCAGGATATGACGGTTACGAGTACAACTTCTTCGGACCGCCAGATGGGGCCTACGCCAAAGAGAGATATTAATTCTCTGTTTTATATTCATCAAATAAATGTAATCTTAAATTTCACTCAAGTCTGCAAGTCTTCCTGATAGAAATACTGTAGCGACAAATTTGCAAAACGATATTACATTGTTCCTGAAACGTATTGTGGCAGTTCTAAAGTGAAATGTCCACTGAGTGGCGCTAAAAGCGATTAACATTTTCTGCCAAACAGATGAGGTTTATAAGGTTAAAGCTCTATTGAGTTTAAAAAGTGGTGGTGGTGTAGTGGTCTAAAGCACAAAACTGTTAATCAGAAGGTCGCTGGTTCGATCCCCACAGCCACCACCATTGTGTCCTTGAGCAAGGCACTTAACTCCAGGTTGCTCCGGGGGGATTTTTCCCTGTAATAATTGCACTGTAAGTCGCTTTGGATAAAAGCGTCTGCCAAATGCATAAATGTAAATGTAATGTAAAAACTGCAAAACCTACCTCCCTTTCCTAAACCTTACAGATTGTGTCTTAAAATGCAAATATGAGAAAAAAACGAATGAGGTTTTGAAAGTTATTGCTGTTCGGCACTTTAAATCAACAAAACCCTTCCTCTTTACCCTAAACCTTAGAACTAAACCAAGCTGATACGGTCATAAAAAGCAAATGTGAGATGAAAAACACAATTGCTGATGCAACCACGTCATTTTGTGGTACTTCTGTGACACTCTCAGCTCACGTGTTGACTCGCATGCTCTTAAGGACTCGTTCCCTGTACCTTTACATCGCAAGTGAAATGCTCTATATATTGAGCCACTGATTGTTTTCATAAAGCTTATAAATGTTGTTGGTTATGTAATGCAACTGTTTAAATGTATCATCTTACAAGTCATGTGCTATACTTAGTGTTTTGATGTCACAAGATAGCATTGAGTGAGGAACATGGAAAAAGTGTGTGTTTCTGATAGTCTGCCGAAACAAAAGTCATTTTTATTGTAGTTGTAGCACCTCTAGTGTTAGACTTAAAAATAATTTTGCAAAAATGTAGGTATAGTAACATTGATTGTATGAGACCGGGTTAGGAAAACACAACAAAAATACTGATAATTATGTTAGAAGTTTTGACTCATAAATTCAAGTCATAAGGTATTCTTTATTCGCCATCAAACATGTACTACCCGTGTGACGTACAGAAATGTTATTGGACACTCTCCATTTCCCTCCTATTTCAGGAATACATTATGTCAATGTAGCACTTAAGACAAATAGCTACATTTAATATTTATAGTCTTGACTTTAAAAAATTGAAACCAAGTACTCAAGTCATATTCAGATTTCATACGACTTGCAGTCTACAGAACATCCTGTGAACCAAGGGCATTCAGTCTCTGTGGTTATGTGACCATGTTGCTCATTTTAACTTAGTAGAGTCACTAATCTAAGCCACAGCCCCCATTCACAGTCTTTAATGGCCAGTAATGATAGTCCATCTGAACTCGGAATGAGCGAAGGAGTTGACAGTCTAATTAGCCAATAATCTTCACACACCAATGCACAAATAAGAGAGCAACTGTACCACATTCATTATGTATGTACACAGAGAGAAAGAGTGTGCAGCTTGATCAATCTCTCTTGAAAACAGCAGGAATAAAACATAAGGTGTGAGCCAACCTGACCTGCTATTTCCTCGGATGCTCATTTTAATCAGGAATTAGCTGCTGTTCAATCTATATCAGGGGTGCAAACGACTCTGTGACCCACAATATTAAAAAGACATGCATATGATTGCCTTAATTGCAAAAAAAAAAAAGGTCTCCCAGGCCTAGGGTAACCGCTATCACATGGTTAATGGATGCAGTAATTAAATGAAAGTGATGGATAACAGCGAGGAAAGTAGAACTATTCTGGTGATGCATCCTGTCAGTCGAGGTTGGAAATATAAAGGGCTGTTTTTCAGGAGTGAATCCTTCTAGCCAGTTCACTTTGAATGCTGCTCTTTAGTTTGATCCTGTTTGTTTTGCATTAAATTGACTCAAAGTGCACTTGCAACTCTTTGAGGAACACTACACCATATCATTAGCCATTTTTACATCAAAATGAATGAAACAGCTTACCTGTTTAAAAGCAACAAAAAGGAAATTGATTGGAAGTGTGGTGGATTGGAATGGAATGGAATGGAATGGATAGAGAGTACACCTTCACCTTTTCATTGTGTTTGCATTTTCATTTTGTATTCTTTGGGGGGGGTAACTAACTAAAAGTGGTGACACTACTAATTGAACTATATGTTTACATAGCTTAACAGTAGCTCAGCTGTTTTCAAAACAGAGTAGCTTTTCCAGCAACTAGCTACTTCTTCAAATACTACTTTTGGACCATTGTATTGGACATGCAGCTTTACATTCAAGTGAACTGCGGTAACAGTCAAATGTTCCATCCTACAATTTCCACTCTGTCTAATTGGAAAACCTGAAAATGAAAAGTAGACACATGCAAAACATACCAGTGTTGAAGTACTCGAGATATGTCTTTTTGAAGGTCTCGGTCTCATCTCGGAATCGACCGCATTTTTACTCAGTCTCGGTCTCTGACAAAGAGGACTCTGGATTTTATTGGAGTTGTGGTGGCGTAGTGGGCTAAGCGCATAACTTGTAATCAGAAGGTCACTGGTTCGATCCCCACAGCCACCACCTTTGTGTCCTTGAGCAAGGCACTTAACTCCAGGTTGCTCCGTGGGGATTGTCCCTGTAATAAGTGCACTGTAAGTCGCTTTGTATAAAAGCGTCTGCCAAATGCATAAATGTAAATGTAAATATTTCAAGACCGGTCAAGACCACAACTGCAGGGATATCCCTAAATTGCCTGTGCATTGTCTGATTTATTTATACACATCATTAATGTGATTGGATGTAAAACTTCCTGCTTCAAATGCAAGCAATAACTTGACTAATTTCTCATTTGATATTGTTGTTACTGTAAACGGCTGTCACCCCTCGGGCCCTTCACATGCACACCAAGAAAATGAATGCGGGAATCTGTGGCTGTCTGAGAGATGTCAGCCAAATCTTCTGTAATGCAATTTGGCAACATAACCAGTGTTTCCCAACCACTGTGCCCACTAGTGTGCCGTGAAAGATTGTCTGGTGTGCCATGGAAAATTATAACATTCCTCAAAATAAAGAAATACAGTTTTTTCCCCCCTGTTATTTTAGTGAAGGCATAGAGACTGTAGAAGAATTTTAAAGTTGCCAATTCAGTATATTTTCCATTACAAAGTATTTTATGCAACAATTTAAATATTTTGTCCATTATAACATTATTGTTCTAACACATTCTAGTCCTCTATCAAACACTACTCATCGCATGCCCACAAAATGATGCTTCATCATCACAGTTGTGATTGGACACATTTGTTTTTATGGTTTTTAAGGTATAATCTTTCTGATCAATTTGAGGAGTGCCTATGGTTTGCATGTTCCTCATTTTATTTTAAGCATGCCATGCAGTGTGGGCCTCACCAGGTCTTGGTCTTGACTTGGTCTCAACCACTAAAAGTCTTGGTCTTGTCTCTGTCTCGATACACTCTACACTCTGGTCTTGGTCTTGACTTGGTCTTGGTTTAGGTGGTCTTTACTACAACACATTTTTGAAGTATGTCGAAGTGGCTTACATTGGCTTACACCGGAACACCCCGCAGGGAGCAGCCTGAGGGAGGCCTTGGCTTCAACCATGAATGAAAGATGCCCATGGCAGAAGTGTTTGCAGGCTTCACACATAGTACGCCATCTGCCGCCATACTGAAACAACAATGACTGACATTGAGCCAATGGGATTCTTAATGTGGCATGTTGGATTGCTAAGAGCAAACCGTGGGGAGGCATTACACAAATCCAACAGTTATCTTGCTATCTTAGCAATGCTTCTAAAAGCAAAGGGGAGCAGGAACTTGCATCAGTATGAATACAAATTATTTCAACTATTTCTGTGCAAGGATAGTAAAAAATGAAAGGAGAGAGACATGAAGAGAAAATAGAAGAGATGTTGTGGGGTCCTGAAGACAGGAATTAGGAAAGTGTTTGTTGAACAGCATGTATTCGGGATGGAACATGTGCTACAGCAGGTGTTCATCTACCCTGAAGTGCCATTCAAAATTGGCATGCAAACCAGAAAATATCGAGAACCGGGGGGTTTTGAGGTTAGAAACTGAGACGAGAGCCTCCAAACTGAGTTTCAGGAATGTTAGCGGTGCATATTGTGGAGTCCCTATGATTCGATTGCTTTGACATGTTTCTTTATATCAAACTACAGATATCAATTAGTGCTGCACAATTAATTGAATTAAAATGGGCATTGTGGAATGGTCATCTGCGATAATTAAACCTCAGAGGCTGTAATTTAATGAAATCAAATTAAGCGTAAAAAAATGCATGTGTTTTTTTTTTAAACGGGGTCTAACAGGGTCTTCTCTGAACAAACAAATGAAGGACGACGGCTGCTATCAAAGCAGAAAAAAATCAAAGCTCCTTTTGTCAGACTACCAAGCTATATGGTCTCATGACAACTATACCACTGTTCAGTTCAAAGAGGTCTGACTCCAGCTGTTTCACTGTTTTGCTCTTGGAAGTCACATTTAGTTTCAGTCAGATTCCACAGGCCTAGAACCATCAGCTGGAAACATAAAGAAACAATTAAATATTAAGAACTGAAAATGCATGAATTGTCAATCACACAGCAGTATGGCTGTTGGCATTGTCATGCTGGAGGGTCATGTCAGGATGAGCCTGCAGGAAGGGTACCGCATGAGGGAGGAGGATGTCTTCCCTGTATCGTACAGTGTTGAGCTTGCCTACAATGACAACAAGCTCAGTCCGATAATGCTGTGACACACCACCCCAGACCACCCCAGACCATGACGGACCCTGCACCTCCAAATCAATTCTTGCCAGTCCTGTCTGGTCCAGCCAATGTGGTTTTGTGCCCATAGGTGACATTGTTGCCAGTGATGTCTGGTAAGGACCTACCTTACAACAGGCCAACGAGCCCTCAGTCCAGCCTCTCTCACATAACTGGTAATCTGGTAATCAGAAGGATGCTGGTTTGAGCCCCACAGCCAACCCCATTGTGTCCTTGAGCAAGGCACTTAACTCCAGGTTGCTCCGGGGGGGATTGTCCCTGTAATAAGGGTTCTATAAGTCGCTTTGGATAAAAGCGTCTGCTAAATGCATAAATGTAATGTAAATGTTCCACAGGTTCATGTTCATTAATTGTTTATGGTTCATTGGACAAGCATGGAAATTATTTTTTTAAGGCCTTTGCAATAAAGATCTGTAAAGTTATTTGGATTTTTACAAAATTATCTTTTAAAATACAGTGTCCTTAAAAAGAAACATTTCTTTTTTTTTTGCTGAGTTTATATAAAGCTTCATGTATGTACTTCATGTATGTAAAGTAGAATATAATTTGTTTTTGTTGGATAAATTACATTTAATATATCAGTATTAATTAAACTAATAACTAAATTAGCAGTATTTTCAACTCCTATATATATATCTTAAATGTAAAAATAAATAAATAAAATTTTAATACATACAAAAATGTTTGAACAAAGTGTTATAAAAACTATTTTGTGCATCCACATTGTTTTTTGCCGATTCGCAGTCTATGTGCATATGGCCACCTACTGAACTGTAATGCAATCATGATTTATTTACTTCATCGTTTCATTTAACCTTCCATTCTTTGTTTTCTTTCTCTACCTGCTTTTGTACACCACCCTTAAAAAATTAAATAGATGCTTTGTCCCCACTCTAGTTCAATCAAGACCCCATGATTCAGATGGTGTTGCTTGATCAGCTCCTCCATCCTCCACACAGAACCCCTCATGATACTAAAAGTGTGGGATAGCATTATTAATGTATATTAAATTATTTTATTCAGACCTGTACTACTTAAGTACTGCATCAAAATCTTGTACTCTACTTGATCCCTATTATACTCCCAACCCAATACAAATTCAAAATCCTTATTTTTATTAAAATATAATTTTAACTCGCTTATCTCCATTTCATACCTACTACATTCAAATGTTACATGCTCAACTGTTTCATTTCCTCCATTTTCATGTACTCCTAAATTGTATACAGTGATGAATTCAAATCTGAATGCCCAAGTCTTAGCCTAGTTATTAAAACCATTTCTTTCCTATTTCTTCCACAAATAATCTTTTTATTATCTACCATTTTTTTATCTTGTATAAATGTCTACCCTTACGGTCATTATTCCAAACCTCTTGCCATTCTTTAACAATATTTTTCCTTATAATGGATTTAATGACTCTTCTTCTTCTCCTTCTGGTTTTTCATTGTGGTTGGCAATCCAACTTAAATGGTTCATTTCTGCCACCTACTGGATTGGAGTGTGGAGCGCTAAATGGTTGGGAAAACAAACACACACACACACACACACACACACAAAACGTACCTTATATTCTATTGATCAATCTTGTATATTTTAAGTAATAAAATAATTCTTGATAAATTGTTGATTGCTTTTGGCCATTTCCAAACAAAACCTGAAGTGACACATTATTTACTCCCAGAGATCTTAAAGCTGGAGTTGGATGAAATATTGCTCTTTCATATGCATCACATGTTATAATTACGTGTTCTACTGATTCTTCTTGACCACATTTGTCACATTTACCATTCTCATGTTTCCCTATTCTGTATAAACACTTAATGTACAATGTCCAATACGCATTTTGGAAATTAAAACATCCACTTTCCAAATGATAGTACCCCTATCCCACACTTTCTACCATATCTTTCTAATTTCATTCGCTATTAGTCCTTTTACTTCTGTTTGACTTTAAAATGTTTATGTCAATTTGTGAATGTTTCAAAGCCTGCTTAGCAAGATGGTCTGCCTCTTAATTTCCTTTTACACCCATTTGATGGTACCCACAAAACATTTACTATAATCCAGATTGTCTTATTCTAAATAGACTGCATCACTTCATATATCAAATCTTACATATATCAAATCTACAGATATTCTATTTAACCAATTATTGATAGCTGATATCTGTACATATCACTGACCTTGTAGGTTGTACTTCTTCTAACCATTGAAGTGCTAGGAATATTGCTATTAATTCTTTAGTAAATACAGAAATATGATCAGAGATTATTTTTGAAATTTGAACTTTAAATGGAGTTTGAAATCTGCTGATGCTGTAATTCCAGAATCTGGATCCTTTGAGCCATCTGTATATATTTGCACTGCGCTATAGTATGTTCGATCAATATATTGTTGTACTGCTAAACTTTCTAACATATTCCTTTCCTTTTTATGCTTTTCTTCATATAACTGAATGTCCACTAGAGACATAGGGAAAAGCCAAGTAGGTATTGATGACACAGCTACAGAAGGAGCTTTGTTGATATTACTTATTCCTATATTCTGTGCCTTCTTATTGGCTGTCCATCCAAAGCATTTTATATATATATATATATACTCATATTCCTAGCAATCATTCAAGACTTTGTTAACTGGATGACTATCTGAGTGACCTTTTATATTAGTCCAGTATCTCATCTTTAACGTGAGGCTTCTAATTTCTAGAGGCATTTTGTCCATCTTTACTTGTACTCGCTGTTACTGGAGATGAACTTCTTGCTCCACAACATATTCTCATTGCTTGTGATTGCATTGACTCAACCTTTAAAAGTAGTGTTTTAGATGCAAAACTGTACACCATACTTCCATAATCAATAGCAACTCTTATTAGTGTACAATATATACTTTTAAGAGACTGTCGGCATGCTCCCCATTTAATTCCTGCCAAACACCTCATTACATTTATTGCTTTTTGGCATTTGTCTATCATTTTCTGAATATCCATCCATCCATCCATCCATCGTCAGCCGCTTATCCTGTGTACAGGGTCGCGGGGGGCTGGAGCCTATCCCAGCTAACATTGGGCGAAAGGCGGGGGACACCCTGGACAGGTCGCCAGTCCATTTTCTGAATATGTACTTTAAAATAAAATTTTAATCCATCCACATTCCCAGGAATCCAACTACAGATGTTTGCCCCAATTGTTGTCCGTACATTCTAATATTTATTGTTGGGTTAATATTTATTTTTGCAAAACAGAGTTTTTGCCACTGAGAAACAAAACCCCCATTCCAAAGCCCAATTCCCTACCTTTCTTACAACAATTTGAATACACCTCTCCACATGCCCAAAATTGTGTCCTCTTTTCCACAGCGCCCTGTCATCTGCATACAATGACATCCCTATCCCCTTATCTATCTGTGTAAATACGTCATTGATCATTATGTTAAACAGAATAGGACTGCTAACACTTCCCTGCAGTGTTACATTCTCTACTTGATATATCTGAGAAAATGCAGAACTCGTACTTGTATAGTTCTTTTAAACAAGAAATTCATCATTCAGTTATACATTCTTCCTTTCTTTCCTTTCCATTTCCATTCTATCCAGGTTTATTACAAGTCCCTCTTTCCACATCACATCATATGCTTTTTCAATGTCAAAACATACTCCTACTAACACTTCCTTGTTTACTTGGGCCTTTCTTATTTCAGCTTCCAAGCAAAAAACAGAATCCTTTGAGTTTCGACCCTTTTCTGAAACCACTTTGGTATGCAGAGAAAAGGTTTTTCTTTTCAATAACATATACCAATCTGCTCATAACCATACGCTCCATCAGTTTGCATAAATTCAATGTAAATGCTATGGGCCTGTAGTTAGTAGGATGTGAATGTTCCTTCCTTGGCTTCGCTATTGGCACAATGATCCCATACTTCCAGTCAGCTGGTAATATCCCTGATTCCCACACCTTATTAAAAAGACTAAAAATAATATTTAGTGATGTGTCTGATAGATGTTTTACCATCTCATAACAAATGTCATCTCTACCGGGAGAAGTTTGTTTTACCCCTGCAAGAGCTTTCTTCAGTTCAAACAGGGTAAACCCTAAATCTAATGCACATCCAGATGGTCCTTTTCTTCCAAATTTTGAGGGTCCTTACTCAAGCTCTCATACCTATATCATGTTATATTTGTATTACTATGCACTTTAGCAAATGTATCTGCTAACACCTCTGCTTTTTCACTGTCTGAAATTACTGGTCTATCATTATAAACTAAGACAGGTATGTTACTGTTTCTTTTTTCCCCCCATCATTCATATCATACTCCATACTTCATTAATTTAAATGTCTTCTCCAACATTATTGCAAAATTCCCTCCAATATCTTTTCTTATTTAGATGACCGTATTACTCTCCTCACTATAGCCTGTGCTCTTTTATAATTAATAAAATCATTATAATTGTACGATCATCTTACTCTTAAGTGCGTTGTTTCTTTTTATAATTGCCTCATTACATTCCACATTCCACCATTGGACAGCTTTTCTCCTGCTCCCTGTCCTCTTCTTACCAATTACTTCTTCAGCTGTACTCAAAAGAACTTCACTTTCCTTCACTGTAGAATTACAAATTGCAGTCATTTTGTTTTGACATAATTCCTTATATTTACCCCAGTCAGCTGTTTTAAATTTCCAGCTTGGTAATCTTTCCACCTCTGTTTGTGTTATATGCACACCGATTTTACTACTGATAGGAAAATGATCACAACCTATTGTACTTTGATTTAATACTTTCCAATCACATTTTCCTGCTAAATTTTCAGAAACATGTGTCAAGTCTAACATTGAATATTTTCCCTGTGCCAAATCTATTCTTGTATATCTTCCATCATTGATGCATACTAACCCTCTCCAATTTCTAGCATTTTCTGTCCATTATGATCTGTTATTGTACTACCCCATAATGTACTGTATGCATTAAAAGTCACCACAGTACACTACAGTATAATTTCCATTCCCTCCAATATTTTCTAACTTATAGTATCCTTACTTAACCTGTCAAATTGATTATAGAAATTAATTATTCTAAAACTCTGTGATCTTTCCCAAATTTCCACCACCTCTACCTCTTGTTCCCCATTTACCTCAACTATTCTATACCCAATACCTTGTTTAATAAATGTTGCTACCCCACCATTTCCTTTATGTTTATCTCTTCGAATTATAGTGTATCCATGCATTAAAAATGTAATTGTGGTTTAAGCCACGATTCTTGCACACAAATAATCTTCTTGGTTTGTTGTGAATTTCTTGAATTCTTGTCCATTGTAAATTAAACTTCTTGTGTTCCATTGCAAGATTGTAATCACCATTATGTACCATCACATGCTGTCTGACTATTTACTGTCTTACTGTTTACTCTTTGCATCTTAAGCTTTTCATTTATCATATCTACAGTAACATCCTCTAATTCCAAGTATTTTTTCAGCAGCTCTGATAATGATTTGAATTCTTTTGGTCCTGCTTTCGGTTTGGGCAGAGCAATACACCACTTGTGCCAAGAATGCCATGAATGACACTTTATTTACAATCACTTCTTTCTCTTTACTATGTTCTTGCAACTTTACTTTTTGGTGTGTTGTTGTTGACTTAGTTTCAATACTTGTCCATTTCACCTTCTTTAGAGCTTCAGCGTATGATATTCCTTCCTCCACTCTAACGTTTTAAACTTTCACTGCACTTTTTCTCACTAAAATATCCTCAGTATCCTGCACTATGATCGCCTCCACAATTACAGCACTTAGGGTTTGTACCTTGTTCACATTTGCCATATTCATGCTCACCTCCACATCTCGCACAGCTCTGTTTGCCTGTGCACACAGCTATACATGTCCGTATTTTTGACACTTATAACATCTTAATGGCCATGGAATGTATGGTCTACGCCACTTCCTACCATAAGCGCTCCAATCACCATCCAGCCATCACTAACCGCCTTCCAGTGATCCCACCAGTTGACAAAGGACTCAAACAGGAGGAGAGCTTATATAGGGGAAAATACAATGAGAGACAGGTGGCACAGCTGATGAGCTGAAGGGAGTAATATGTGATGTCATGCAACAGGGCTAGCATTTAGGCATTTAGACTGTTAGGGGAGTCACAGTCAAACCCGACTGTGACAATTTCAATGTATTTGATTAAAGTACAGTTTGATAAGATGTTGAGAAAACATTTTCTTTAATGTGTGGAACCAATATCCATAGTTGAATTAAGTTCAGCCAAATATATATTTGATATTTTTAGTGTGTTGGATCAGTCATATGTACTAATTTTATGATTTTACAGTTTTTGTATGTATAAGATAAGCTAATTTCTCTTTTGTGCTCCACAGAATTAAAAAAATCACAGATATGATCGACACATATAAATGATGACAAAAAGTTATTCACACAAAACCTTTTTTACAGACTCTTCAGATAACGGCAAAGGAGTGATGTTGTGGTACAAACAGATTATAGTCAGTAATGTTTGTGAGAGTTGGTTACCAACACATAACATCGTATTCAGCCTGTGAAATGATGGACAAATTGGAAATCATTTTATTCAAGAGCATTTGCAACCGGATGCAACGAACCTTTTAAAGGCGAAGTGTCTAATTTTTCAGATGTTTAAATACGTAAGGCATTTGTAGTTTGATTCCCTGAAAAAGTGTAAGCAAAATTGCTCTTTGTTTAACCTGTTGATACGCAATCGCCCGCACATGGTAGTGACGTCACTCTGCTTACATTTAATATCGTCACCTTCCTAAAATAATGTCCTCTGTCATTTTTTAAAAAAAATATTTTTTTTGTTGCCTATATCATCTCTGATTTGAATATCTATCAAATTTCTGAAAAACCTGAAAAAATGACTTAGGACATTATTTTAGGAAGGTGACGATATATAATTTACCGTCTATAAATGTAAATAATGTTAACAAATTATACATCTTTTCAAAGGGTTCTAAGGGTTCAACATTGGTATCCGATCTCTGTTTCACAATAGCAATGCTCCAGAAACAGTAATTTATTTATTTGTGCCAGGAGTACAAATGAAAACAACCAATATCAAAACGGGACTTCATACCTTTGTTATGAAATTGCATCACCAGATGAATCCAGTTCAACACACTTGGGTCAATTGTCCATGACAAGCATTCATCCAATAGCACTTTTTGTCCATAACAGTGATAAATCTGAGAAATATTGATATATTCTCCATTGTTTACATGAGATCTTGCCTTAAAGATTTACCCTTCATCATCATTCAACAAACTATGCAATCTGAGCAGCATTCATGTTGTAAAACTGTGTCCATACTCTAAAGGGTCCAGTAAATAAAACCATTTAAGTTCAGGTATGTCATTTTCATGGTTTGTGCTAAAAAAGGGAGTGTGTATCAACAGGTTAAACATCCAAATCTGCCTGACAAAGCAAAATTGTCTTAATTAATGGCAATAGTTTGGGGCAGGACTATCTGTATTTGACCGCCGTTTCTTTACCTTTTCACACATCACTACACAAGATCAAGATGAAACTGTCAGGGAAAATAGGTTACACGTATATTAAACGTTGCTGACAAAGTGTTTTGTGTGTGTCAGACAATGCACATATATTCTGCATACAACAGTTTAAACTATATTGTACCCTATAGACCACAGCAGTATTTAGCTATGTAGAAGGCAGGATGTAATGCATTAGTAGTAGATTTTAAACACAGTTGTTATGTTCAGTTCTTCCCTCTTATTATTCATTAACGGAGCCTTTTAAGTCATTGATTGGTTGATGAGCTTACAAGATTTGCAGTGAATGTAAAACTGGATAGCACTATGAGTAGATTCTTCTCTGCTTTTAGCTAGATTATTAATTGTTTGGCAGTGTAGATGTCCAGTATGCCAATGCTGGCAGAAGGGTTTAGTTATATTATCTAGATGATTCCTGTTCACACACTTGTTTTTTTGTTTGTTTGTTTTTAGGAAGTCATTTTAGTATGCATCTGTTGAGATTCATCTAATCTTACAGATGTGTACCTACCTTATGACATTGTGACAACAAAGTTGTAAATATAGTTATTTCTCAGGGCCTCTGTTGGCCTAAAATGCCAAATAAATACATATTTTTCATCCTTTCATTCTCAATCACCCTTTTGATATGTATTTTTAATCGCTTTCCACTCTTAATTACAAACAAATAGAGAAAAATGAAAAGTGTATCCAGTCAGAATTTATTCCTTGATGCTTATGTGATGCTCCTGTTCTACCCGCTCCATACGGGACTCGAACTGGCGTCTCCGGCATGGGAGGCGGGTACACTAACAAGGAGGCTAAAGGCTACGCCTCTAGCGTCAGTCGCTAGTGCACCTCTTGAGGTCAGGAGCGTGAGGTTCATACACATCACACAGCTATCTATAAGCTGGCTCCTGTTACACTTACAAGCAAAGTGTGACAACTGTTTCACAAATCGCATGCCCAATTCCGAGCTTGTTAGCCAAAGCAGCACGCGAGTCTGAGCTCCACCCCTTCAGGCCTTCAGAATTTCCACGAAATACCTTAACAGTGCAAATGAATGAGCAACTAAAGTCAGATTGTCAGATTCATCATCCAATCAGATTGATTTATATGTTCTTGTTGGGTGTGGTCTTTAGGATATGTCCCGGTCGAAGCCTTCTAGCTTGCCTTGAGTGATGCAATCACGCTTTAAGTGATGTATGTAATTCAAGAGCGAAAAGCGGGAGATCTAGCTGATGAGTCTGCTGTCATCACTGCTGGTCTTGAGAAAGAGATAAAGATCCTTATGGATTTAAAAACCTGAGATGTTCTGCATGACAGTGTGATCACTTAATTTATTAAACAGGAAAGGAGGACTGATTTTCACTTCAAACAAATTGATAATGCTTTTTGCATTGTTATAGAAACAGTAATTTCATATTGTAAATTAGTCTGCTGGAGCATTCAGTATTGGATCAAGTTTTGAAAAGTAGTGCTGCGTTCCATTCAACTCGGAAAGTCGGATTTGACAACTTCCTACTAGGAACAGTGCAATGGAATGCATCTTAATGTCACAATTACAACTTGTAGGTTCGTGCAGAAATTCTCAACTCCGATTTCGTTGTGATGCAGGGGCATGATGTCACATAAACTTGTTGACACTAAGGGAGATATATACTAAGCGAGATATATAAAGTCAGTGATATTCATTCACTTTATTAAGTAATATAAATACATTTGTTATTTTCCACATTACATGATATTAAAGCTTGTTTAATAAACGCCTGCAGAAACAGGTGTATAAAACATTATAATCTCTTTTGATAATTGTTCACCTGAAGCACAAATGTTAGCGCTGCAGCATTGTTTATCAGTTGGGTTGCTAGGAGACATCTCTAATGAGAGTCAAACCCCTGTTACGCTAACGGGAGCAATGGAGTTCCGAATATCGAGGAATGGAATGCATTTATCCCACAATCAACTTGAATGGAACGCAACCGTGTACCCTGATTAAATGAAAATGATTGCAAGAAACATTTAAATCGCAAATATTATTAGATAGATTTTTCCAGGTATTATAGACCCCCTTGGTAGATTCATATGGAAAATTATGATTTTTGAATGTCTGTTCGGGAGACGTTCATTTCACAAAACAGTCAGTTAAAATTAGGCTTGAGCATTAAGTGTTGTCTGAAGTTTTGGCTTTGTGCTTGGACGTGTATTTAAAATGTCAACTGGTGTTACTAGTTAGCTACAACATAATGTACACAGTATGATGCCCAAAGGGATAGGGTGTCTTATTCATTGTGAAACTGTGTTTTCGTAATGGCATGAATCACACTGATGGCCTAGACTTTTAATGCACGGCTCGCCACTGAGTTTGAATAATTTTGGATATAAGCTTACATAGATAAGTTTAGTTTGCAATAGAGTAGTTTAGGGCATACACAAGCATACTTCATATGCCCACCTATCTTTCTTAGGATTTAACATATGCCCACCTAAAATAAGTGATGATAAGTATGATAAGCCAGAACAACGAGAAGTCTGCAGGAACATTTTCAATCTACAAATGCGATGCCGAAGCACCGTTGAGTCAATTGTGTGTGTTTTTAAGTGTACAGAGATTGTCTCTAAACGTACCCAGAGCAGTGGTAGGCGGGAGCGCAACTGATGGCACAGGCAAGACAGAGAGTCCAAATAAGCTGATCGACCAATCAAAGCGTTCATTTCAGACGTGACAGGATATTTGCTAACCAATAATATTTTCCATTTCAGTAAGGGGTGTGACATTTACATGCATCCCTGGAGTAACTTTGGACTGTAAATTGATTTCCCTGATTACCATAAATATATATATATATTGTATATAATTTGCAGGTTCCAGAGTGGTTTCATTGGTTTTCCCCTCATCATACTGCAAGTGCTACATTTACTGGCACTGCCACGTTTGTAATGACAGTTTTTCCACATGTATGTGAAAATGACAATAAAAGAAAATTAAATAATACATTTTCTTTGGAGTGCCAACTCCTCTACATTCTATAGATATTATTATTTCTGGTTTGTGCATTCAAATTCACAGTTTTGACCAAGAGTGTGGTCACACTACTTTTTCTCTATGTCTCAATAGGCAGAGCTGTAGATCTAATTTAGTTATTTTTTGTTTTTCCAGTCAAAGTTGCCCTGCAAAAAATCTATGACAACTGTAAATAATCAATTCTGTCAAGTGACCATGGTGCAAGGGATAATCCACAGCTAGGTGTGCGTTAAACAATTTTAAATGCCCTTTGAGTCCGGTGGTTCTTTGCCTCCACGTTGTGCATAAAATTGTTTAACGCACACCTAGACATGGATTATCCCTTACACACACACACACACACACACATATATATATATACTTATTATTTTTTATTTTTTTATTTTATTTTTTGTGGTAATCAACATTATATGACAAATGCCTGAGCTTACAGTAACTCAGAACATTCCTTTAAATTATATTATCTCTACAAACTGTTGCATAATGAGGAGAAAAAGTGTCCCCCTTGCATTTTAATAACCACTATATTTGTTGTCCATAGTGATTCAGCAAGATTTTATTTTGTTTCTCCAAAGTTAGTAGAATTTTCCATTTAAGTTAAACAAGCTACATTATTATACCAATTTTGTAATGTTTTGTTTTTGTGAAAATGAATATGCTTAAAACCCTAGTGTGAGAGACATTAAATCCGAAAGCAATGTTTGGCATGTTCAATGACGTTGAACATGCCAATATAGGAATAATGCAGGCCACAAATATAAAATGAGCACATCATAATTTTTTTGGAACTGAAAATACTAAATATCTTCCACCAAAGGACATGAAAAAAAAACCTCAAATTTTAAACAGGCTTTTTAATTTTAATTAGTATTATTTATAATTTTTTTATGGGAAATTTGGACAAGTTTAAATTAAGAAGAATTCTGAAAATTTGTGTTACAGGCAATTTTATATGTTCTATAATTTATATATATATATATATATATATATATATATATATATATATATATATATATATATATATATATATATATATATTACTAAAGCACAATGTGAAATAAAAAATATGTTGCTTTAAAAAAAAAGATGAAAGTACACAAATACAATGCTAAACCAGCCAAATTAATACATGCTACTTATACATTTATTTATGCTTTTAAAAGTGTACTTATAGACTTCTAATCTGTCCAATGTTCTCATGTATAATCATCTAAACTGTTTTGAATCAAAGCATTTTGAAAAGGCCCCATTTCCCATAGACGAGTTCATGAATAATTCAGCTTACAACCTTGAATGCAAATGAAGGTGAATGATATCAAGAGATTCCATTTCATTTACTGTTCCATCTGGATGAGTTTTTGTTATAATGCAGCTTTTATATGTCATTAGTAATAACCTTCCATGCTTTTATTGAAAATGTGATGCATGTGAATTCCCTGCACAATATTGGTCTAATTCTATCTTCTGGATAACTGTGATATTGTGAAAGTGCACGCAGATAATCAGATAACGTTCCTCATACACTGTTGATCTTAAAGGTCAATTACTGAGTAAGTATCACCTCTTGGACTGTTTAACCCTTGTGTGGTGTTCATATTTTTTGTTATTCAGCCAGTTCAGGTTCTTCATAACTATTGATTTTTATTTATTTTAACTTCATTAGAAATTTAACCCATTCAGGTCAGTTTACACAACACAAGCTGAACACATACAGTAACCATGTTAGTCTAGACAACACATCAGCCCCATTGAACACATTGCCTTTTCATACCAGCCTATACAACACATGAGGGGCAGAGTTTTACTGTGTGTGTTGCATATGTACTTCTTGCACTTGAAGCATGTATATTGTGTTTTTCTGTCCATAATGGGTCCACACACTTCACAGCACTTCTTTTAGTTGCTGCTGGCCGCAACCTAGAATAATGAAAAGATCAGGAATTTTACTTACACCTCTCTCTCTCTCTCTCGCAAGGCATGAGTGTCAGACATATACTGCAACAGCATCACACACTTACTTCGGGCTCTGCAGGTGGTGGTTCTGTAAGTCTGGTGGATGGGGCACCAGCGTTCTCCTCCTGAATCCTCCTCATGTTGGATGCAGATGCTTGGGTTCTTGGAACATGTTGTCTTCTCTGGATTTGAGGTCTCACCAGTGACTTTCCCAGTTCCTCGAGAAAGAGGCGTCTCCTCTGGATTCTCTGAATCCTTCTCTGAATATCAGCAGTGGCCAGCGTATGGTCCTCCTTTTGCAGCTGTAGGCAGTCACCAGCTTGTCCATGTTGTCCACCCCTACTTTTTGATGCTCCTGGCCAAAAATTCTCCCATCCCTGTGCAGTGTACTCATGAGTACTACAATCTTGCATTTCTTTGGCACATAGGATACCAGGGACGTGTCAGCAGTGTACACAAACTTGGAAGATTTGACAGGCCTGTTCTTTGTTGTCAGCAGGTGGAAGCTCACACTTGTTTTTCTGTATCATTCCCACCATGGTCAGCTTTCTCTTTAGGAGCTCCTGTCCCAGCTTGTGCGAGATAAAGTTTTGGAGTAAGAATTTTAGAGGGAAAATGCAAATGCAATGTTTCTATGAATGCGACTGCTTCATGGTTCCCCTGGGACCAGAACCTATGTTTTGGAGAATGCTTGCAACGCACCATGAGGATATATTGTATAGTTAGTGGTTTCTGCCATTTCATTGCACAGGGTTCTCACACATCCTGGAAAATCTGGATTTTTGCAGTGCAGTTTTCCAGTCAAGCAAAATTAGAAAAAAACTAAATGTCATGGAAAATAATTATTTGTCCTGGAAAATATTTAAGTATAATAAAACTGCTTGACTGGGTGGCTAACATGTTTTTTTTTTTTTCCACATGTACAAAAACATTGTAATGATCGATACTCTGGATAGTTGTCAAATACACACATTTCTATCGTTTTGTCAATGCCGGCAGCCGCACATTGTGAAACAACATCAAACATAGACTGTCATGAACGAAACCCTGTGTCTTAAAACAATTATCTTCTCATCTGCTGTCATTTCTGCTTTGTTCAGACTAAATAGTGCAAGTAGTGATACAGTAAATCATTCTAACATTGTTTTTTTTTTAGCTACAAAAAAACTTAAGTTGTAAATATTAGGGATGTAAAATAATTTTCAATAATAAATTAATGATCTGAGTCCACTTATACCAGGTACCACAAAAGGGACATAATCACTGAAAGAATTCATTAAAATGCCATTAGCTATACAATGTGGAATGTCTCGGAATTTGACATATTTGGGAAGAAAAATTATGTTTAAATTAGAGATGTGCCAGGGTGGTCGACTAATCAACTAGTCGTCCAACAACCAACTAGTCACTTAGTAATATCGACTACTAACATTTCTATTTTCATGGTGGCTGTTTTAATAGCAGATGCATTAATCAAATTAATTGAGAGATGCCCATTATTTTTCATAGCGTTTTGTGTGATGATAGCTTGTTGTAATTACCAGTGAGGTTAACAGGGCAAAATTATACTTTTATTGATTCCTTAACACAAACTAGTTGACTTGTTCAGACAACCCACTGACTAGTCAATTATGAAACCTGGTAGTTTTGAACATCCCTAGTTTGAATGCCCAAATAATCAAATTAAAATTGTGAAATGTCCTAGTGTGATAATTAAACTGCAAAAGGCTGCAATTTAATTAAATATATAATCTGCATGTGCTGCACACTTCAAAATGAATGAGTTCAATTAATTCAGAAATAAAGATCCATTCAATAACCACAATACACATAATGACCTCTCTTGTGCTTTTGCTTAAATATTACAACCGTTGGGCACATAAAATACCCTGCAATGTCCTGGAAAATTGTGCCTTGAAAGGAGTGGGAGTATGGGCTGAAATATGTGCCACCAGAAACTGAATTTGAACCATTTATATTTGAATTTGAATGGCTAAACTTGAATAATTGCATTGAAAAACTGAATTTGAATCACATAATTTGAAATTGTATTGTTTAATTAAAATTGAATTTATTCAAAAACTGAATCTGAATTGTATCATTTGAAATTGAATTTATTCGTTTGGAACTGAAGTCCAATAAAATTTGATCCTCACTGAAAATTAAACTCTCTATATATCTTCACATTCACTTCTCACAATTCAGATTCAGTTCTCAAATTCAATTTCAAGTTACTGAGACAGACATCCGGGTAGTTGGAGGATGAAGGAAGAGCAATCGAGCGCAGATCGATAGATAGCGTTCATTGGCGCACAGGACTCCTCTTGGGCCAATCAGCACCAATGTTTTGGAGCACAGTACGTTACCCACCATGAAACTATGGAATTACGATTGTGTCAATAATAATGAATGTAACTTTATAAAACTGAACGCAACTTTATAAAACTGAACGTAACTTTTTCAGAAACTATCAAAAATATTCCATTACAAAAGAAGAAAAACACAATTAAAATGAAAAAATGAACATCAGTCGCATCGAATTTAACAGGCTCTTCAAATATGCTTCATTTTTTGTTAATGTTTTTCAAAGATTCGTTTTCGCAAATCGTGGATTCTGAATACATTGCCACAGATTTCAGCTTATGCTTCGCAGTTTTTCGTTTGCTGTTTTGAGACAAACCTCTCGTGGGGTGGGCTTAACAGTGATCTACTCTGATTGGATAGTGAGCTTTTGATGGACAGGTGCTCTCTGACACGGATGTACAGACGTCACTCAGTGGCGCGCATATTGGAAAGCTCTCGCGGTGATTTGTAGTTATGCAATACGTCGTGCTTTGTTGTATTACTTACTAACAATATGTAAATAATATTTGACCTATAATGATATAATTTAATATTATATGAGACCTTCGATCGTCTAATAATCGTCTTCGATCAGTCTGTAAAGATGAGCTCTCAGGAGAGACACGGAGCGGCATCATCTTCCTCCTCCTCTTGTTTTTTTTTTTTTATTTTTTTTTTAAAATGTTTAATGCAAAGAACAGGAACATACAAAAGAGAAAGCATACGTACATCACATAATATCAACCAAAACAATAAAGAAGACAAAAAAAAAATTACAAAAAATAATAATAATAAAAAAAAGATAATAATAATAAAGTATATAACAATAAAAGAAGAGGTAGGGCCATTACATCACACAAAAATGTTCACATGAAGAGATCAAATGCAGTGCAGATTCTACCAGTCCTTATGGCTTTCTTATTAGTAGATACTGAAATCAAATTTAGATAATTTTCTATTTCTTTTAAGAAGACAGAGAAGATAGGTTTACAGTTTAAAAATGTGCATTTGTGAATATAGAATTTGCTTAGGAAAATAATTAAATTAATAACAAAACAGACATTTTCGTTTGTGGGGTCTGAATCAAAATACCCAAATATAATGTTTCTCATATGTATTGAGAAGCCTGGCAAAATCTTACACTTGATAAAAACATCAATATCATTCCAGAGCTTCTGAGTGTAATGACACGACCAAAATAAATGAACCACTGTTTCATCAGAATTCACACAAAAAGAGCATGTTAGCTCAATGTCAGATTTAAATCTTTGTATAAATTTCTTAACAGGATAGAACCTGTGTATCAACTTAAAGGACATTTCTTTCACTTTATTTGTGAGAATGAATTTCTGCTGTAAAGACCAGATTTTTTTCCAATTAAGGTTACCAAACAAATTATTCCAAAAGGAAATAACAGGTGGAACAGAAATCAAATCCTAAAGAAATAAAGATCTTATAGTTTTTAGCTTTCGACTCTGAAAAACAGATTTGACCAACAGAAGTATCACAAGGTTTAGGAAAGGATGCAGTAGATACTGGGGTGACGTAATTACGGTTTTTAAAAAGCATACATAAACCAGAGGGAATAGCACCCATTACTGTAGCAAATTCTTTTGGGGTTACTGGTATTTGGTATTCAGAAAGAAATTCTGAATATCTGAATAAAAGACCTTGCTTATTAAACAAATGCTCCACTCCTCCTCCTCTTGTCCTTCAAGGCAGCTCGAAGTAAGTTTGTGTTACTGAAGTAACCAATAACATCGATAAAAGTTTTATTCATGTAACGTTACAGTGTGCAACAGTTCTGGCTTTATTTAGCAAATTTATTGTTTAACCATTCAGCTCTGCAGGATATTTGAATTTTTTAGAGAATTAGGCATATCTGAATTTAAAAGAGCGTCCTGCCCACATACATTGGAGTAAATGGATAGAAATTGTCTAATTTTACAGAAAACACTCTAAATTTCAACACAGTGGTGGAATATTGCATATATTTTATTATATTTATTCACAATGTTTTGATAAACACATATAAAATATCATATTTTTATATATTTTTTAATAATTTTTTATTGTCATTAACAAGTTTGCAATGCACTGATGTCATGTCATGATGTTATGTAGTTTGATTGTTTGCTCTTTTGCACAGTTATTATATTCAAGGACGTGTCAATGTAGACAGTGCAGATATCAAACTGGTCTTTATTCTACAGCAAGGCAGAAATCTTGGTGCAGATGCTGCATCTGCAGCTGTACATAACAACCTTGAAATTCTTAACCAGTCGCTCGGGAATACCAGCACAAGGCAGGGTCAGCAGCAGTCCGTTCAGCAGTCGGGGCAGAGTCAAACAGTGGACCAAGATATGGCCAGGTTTCAGTTTTGCAGTCATGACAATGACAAAACAGCAAAATTTTATTTAGCATGCATTTACAATACAACAATAAATTTGCAAAATAAAGCCAGAACTGTTGCACACTGTAACGTTACATGAATAAAACTTTTATCGATGTTATTGGTTACTTCAGTAACACGTAACTTACTTCAAGCTGCCTTGAAGGACAAGAGGAGGAGGAAGATGATGCCACTCCGTGTCTCTCCTGAGAGCTCATCTTTACAGACTGATCGAAGACGATTATTAGACGATCGAAGGTCTCATATAATATTAAATTATATCATTATAGGTCAAATATTATTTACATATTGTTAGTAAGTAATACAACAAAGCACGACGTATTGCATAACTACAAATCACCGCAGAGCTTTCAATATCGCGCCACTGAGTGACGTCTGTACATCCGGGTCAGAGAGCACCTGTCCATCAAAAGCTCACTATCCAATCAGAGTAGATCACTGTTAAGCCCACCCCACGAGAGGTTTGTCTCAAAACAGCAAACGAAAAACTGCGAAGCATAAGCTGAAATCTGTGGCAATGTATTCAGAATCCACGATTTGCGAAAACGAATCTTTGAAAAACATTAACAAAAAATGAAGCATATTTGAAGAGCCTGTTAAATTCGATGCGACTGAGTTCATTTTTTCATTTTAATTGTGTTTTTCTTCTTTTGTAATGGAATATTTTTGATAGTTTCTGAAAAAGTTACGTTCAGTTTTATAAAGTTACGTTCAGTTTTATAAAGTTACATTCATTATTATTGACACAATCGTAATTCCATAGTTTCATGGCGGGTAGCGTACTGTGCTCCAAAACATTGGTGCTGATTGGCCCAAGAGGAGTCCTAGTGCCAATGAACGCTATCTATCGATCTGCGCTCGATTGCTCTTCCTTCATCCTCCAACTACCCGGATGTCTGTCTCAGTAACTTGAAATTGAATTTGAGAACTGAATCTGAATTGTGAGAAGTGAATGTGAAGATATATAGAGAGTTTAATTTTCAGTGAGGATCAAATTTTATTGGACTTCAGTTCCAAACGAATAAATTCAATTTCAAATGATACAATTCAGATTCAGTTTTTGAATAAATTCAATTTTAATTAAACAATACAATTTCAAATTATGTGATTCAAATTCAGTTTTTCAATGCAATTATTCAAGTTTAGCCATTCAAATTCAAATATAAATGGTTCAAATTCAGTTTCTGGTGGCACATATTTCAGCCCATAAACCCTGTTGCTTTTTATTGTGAACCGAAATCCATTTGTCACCCTTGAACTAGTGATGTACTGTAATTTGTTCAAATGTCATTTTTTTTTCTTAAATCCACAGAAATAATACATGAAATACCTACTTACCTTTAAAAAATATATACATTATAATACACAAGTTGTAATAATAGTACGAGATGGCAAAATCGTAAGAGTTGGCTTGTAAAGAAATGTATGACTTTTACTCCCAACACAAACCCTAAGCCTAACCATAATTTTAATATGTAAATAACTTCATATTCCATCATTTTTATCAATTTGACACAGAAACACATTTTGAGTTTTATGCACTTAAGTAGAAAGCTTTAGCTGTCTAATGATAATGTTTGCTCCAACACGTTGCCGAGATAATTGTAATGTTGGCTGAGGCTTTCTTTTTTACTTTCTTTTAATGCATACAACTCAAAATGTGTTTCTGGGTCAAAGTGACTCAAATGATGGAGCAGGTCACATTTACATATCATTTTGAACATTGTATTTAAAGGAATAGTTCACCCCCAAAACAATACATTTAAAATGTAATGCATTTGGGTTTTATGGTTGAACCAGGAAGAGTGAAAACGCATCATATTTATCTGAAGAGACCTCATCACCTGACCCATCACCTGACCTTTCAGCCCCTTCTGACCAAACTCTTAGTTTATGCCACAGCACACTGCGAGTAGAGAGAGTGAGCAGCTTATTTATCAGGACGTTCAAACTATCACCCCATCCATCAAAGCATGACACAAAAGGGAGGAGGGAGAGCACACAGACCCCAGTAAGAATAATAATGAAAAAAAAACTGCTGCAAAAGCAAGCAACTGTTCTGCTCAAACTGGTCTCATAGAATCACTTTATTTTTGCTAAATTCTTTTTATGTGGCTCGTTGTACGTATCGCAGCAATTTTCTGGTGAAATATACACTAGCGGCACTAAAACAGCAATGCCTTTTATTCACTTTCACACAAATTACAAGTAAAAAGGCAGATAAACAGTTCATAAACACTTACTTTTGGCCCAGTTCCTCACACAATGCTATATTATGACATCTTAAAACTTTAACTATAGCACATGACTTGTAAGGCAACACATTTTAATGTTTGCATTATATTACAAACTACATTTACAAGCTTGTTCAACTGTGATCAAAGGTTGCAGTATATCAACTGATAGAGGATTGCAGTTACATTTACACATTTGGCAGACACTTTTATCCAAAGCGACTTACAGTGCACTTATTACAGGGACAATCCCCCCCAGAGCAACCTGGAGTTCAGTGCCTTGCTCAAGGGCCCAACAGTGGTATCTTGGTGGTGCTGGGGCTTGAACCCCAACCTTCTGGTCAGTAACCCTGAGCCTCAACCACTGAGCCACCACTGCCCCAGTTGTGATGCAAATGACCGGGGTACGAGTCCTGAAGATATTGCAAGTCGACACTTGAGTCGAATGTGTCATAGATGCATCACAAAATTATGTGGTTGCTTAAGCAATCGCATTTTTCATCTCACATTTGTTTTATGAAACTTTCAGTTAGGTTTAACTTTTAGCACCACACAGTGGACATTTCACCTTAGAACTGCAGCGATGCATTTAATTAACCACATAATATCATTTTGCGAAAATGTCACCTCAGTCACATAATTTTCACGAGATCAGGCTTGTTTTGTTGTTTTTACCTCATTGCTGTTTTCTGAAAAATGTCCCTGTTTTTTTACTTTTGAGAGTACAATTTGAATGTGTTAAACTGCCTGTTGCCGCAGCAAAGATACAGTGTTTTGTGGTGGTTGCCTGGGCGTTGCTATGTGGTTTGTTTAGACATTCTGACTGTTGTTTTTAGCGTGCTGTTATGTGGTTGACATGGTGTTCTGGATGGCCCTATACAAAAGAGCCCACCACCAACTTTTTATTGTTTATTTTTTTTTTAAATATATTCTAGTCCCTCTTTCAAGTCTATTGGACATTTTGTTTGTTTTATTGTCTGTCAGATGAAAATCTGAAATCTGATCTCTTAGTATTAGCACACCTTTCCTCAATAAACTACTTGATTTAAGGGTAGCATTCATGTCTGTACCACAAAGTTACATGACAAAGTATCCAATTATACTTAGGGTTAGTGCTTTTGAAAACACTTTTAAAAATCCTTAAGCAACATAACTGACGCATGCCTTAGCAAACCCAACGTATAATCTGTATACTTGTTCATTTTTCTAGCTCTCTGCAGTACAAATATGTACAAATGTTAAGATGTAATTTTAAGTGAAAATAAAGCTTATAAAAATATTCATGGTTTTAATTAAACACAGAAATCTAGTTGTTGGTTCAAAGTGGTCTGCAAATAACATTCATTGTAATCCACACACACTCACACGCTGCAGTCGTATTTATTAAAAAAAGTTATTAAAGAAAGAACACAGCTGTGGTCCAAAACAACAAATAAGTCAACAACAACTCGCAACTCATGCTGATAAACACATAAGCATCGAATAGCTGCCTCCTAAATATATGTCAGATACAAAGTGTTAATTATGTATCTGAAATAGTATGTCTAAATATTTGTCATTCATCTGACAATATTTTTTGTCTTTACTCTGAAATTGCTTAAAAGGGCTCATTTATTTATTTATTAATTAAGATGAACCATTATTTTAGCCATTAATGTTGCAAGTTAGATTACAATAAAAAAAAAAAGAAAACAAAAGAGAGTAAAAATATAGTTATAATACACACATACAGTATACACACACACACACACACATACACATATATATATATATATATATATATATATATATATATATATATATATATATATATGTATAAAATATTCAGATAATTAAAATGCATTACATTCCTGTAGCACAAGAGTTAATAATTGATAAAACAATACAAAAAGTGGCTTTAGAATACAATGTATTGTTTACTACCATATTATTGATCATAAGTCAATCATTGTCACACAGTTCACAGTAATCCATTGCACAAGTGAATTTATCAATCAGTTGGAGATTTATTATGAGGGCTTGTTTAAGGACCCGTCAATGAACACCTCCGTCAGACATGCTTGTGTAGCGTCTTGGGTGTGTTGCATCATAAACATAAAATGTTTAGGTTACTGTGTCAAGTTAAATATAGTTTAATACTCAATCTTTAAACACATCTTGAGATCACTTAGATCACATTTGCGTTCCATCAAGTGTTTTGAATGCAAGAACGTAACGCATGTTTGTGTTGTTCTGCCTACTGAAGTGTTTTCTTCACTGTATAAACTGTGTGTTGCTCAAACAGCTGAAATTTCACTTACTGCCCTCTGGAGTAAACAGGTGGTACTACAAGCTTGCATTTCTCAGGAATCTTCCTTATTATGGTTATTAAATATTTTAAACGCGTTATTTTTTGTAAAATTAATCGCACTGAATTAAAGTGTTAAATCGACAGCCCTAATATATATATATTTATATATAAGAATGATGTATATATATTAATTTAAAATGACATTTTATTTATTTTTTTTACATGTTAATAGATGTAAAACACCATAGTGACTTCTTAGAATATTTTTGATTGATGACAGAAAATAATTATTGAATAAGAGATTAATTGAAATAGACAGTTTGATCCGATTCAAACTCACCAAATCTTCTGCAGCTGAAGTGATGCTGTACAGATTAAAACATATATTTTCTTAACGCTCACAAATGAGACAAGTGATGGCAAGGTTTTTAGGAAACTTAATTAAAGCATTAAAATCATCACAATGTTTACAATGTTGATTCATTTGACACTAGTATCAAACTCACTGTGAGTACATTGTGAATATTCAATATATTGCCCTGCACTATTCTGTAGGCGAGCATGAGACAGAAGTTTTACTATCCGATTAACCAATCTTCTGTTTTTTATAAAGCTCATTACGATAGAGAAGCACATTGCTGTTTAGGTCCCATTAAACATAAATATTGGCATTGTGTTCTGAAAATGAACTCATCTGTGTCACTCATTGTCAATGCTTTCAGGAGGACTTTTTCTTGAGAGAAGTGGATACAATTAGTTTTTCTTATCCTACATATCTCAGTTTCTTTCGTCTTCAAGAATACACTCAGAGCTAATAGTAGCATCTTCAGTTCAACGTTATAATAGTGTTTTGCGAAGTGCGGTCCATAGATATATTGACAAGGGACACATGCGTCTTAATATATGCTGGTTCTTCTGGGCCGGGCATCATGGGAAATAAGCTGCCTGAAAACATTGACTTCAATATACTGTATCATACACATCACAAAATTTGGTCTGTTGAGTTTTTCTAAAATTATTGAGCATGTAGCTATTTTAGGGATTGTAGTTTTTATATGATTTTATATGGAATATTTTATAGTTTTTAATGGCAATAAAAGTGAACGTGTCCTTTCAGTGCCAGTAGTATAACCAAACTAAATTGCAACGAAATTGGTTTCAAACAAAAGTCTTTGTCGACATATAGGACCATACAATCCTATCAATCATGTTTTTTTTATATAACCTCCAGACATGGAACAATGCTAGAAGTAATTATTGATCCTAAAATTTATTTTTCACTAAACATCACAAGAGAGCAACAGCTGGTGAGAGACAAGCGCAAGAAAGGCCAGACAGACGGCACGCAGATCAATAATTACTGTACATCTTGTACACACACAATGAGCCCCGCATTCTGAGATTGCAAGCTGCATCAATGACAAAGAGGACAAAATTAAACAGCAGAGAAATGTTGTTTTGCTGTTGCCCCAGCAGGAAAGCAATGCTCGCACAGAAATGGTAAGCAAAACACACACTGTGACATTTCCGAAAATTGCATTGAGAGTGCACTTTGAGCACCAACAGAGTGGCTTAAAATACCACCTAATAGAAATATTTTACAGTTGGGCAAAAGTTCAGCATATCTGATATTTCACCAGAATCTTAAAATGGATTTGTGTACCTTTGTTAACATGTAATATAATGTAGATATGGTGTTGTACGTGATGTACCACAACACCATTCTAATCAAAATAAATACTTCACCTTGTTTAACTTCCATCATATTTTTGGACTGGAATCATTGTCAGTACAGCTTTGTTTTTTATCCTAAAAAGTAAGGAAGTAACTATTAAGTAAGCCATATTTGTCTGTCTGTCTGTCTAACGTTTAATTTTCCACTAATATAAGTTCTCAAGATTTTATTACCTCTTACCCTAAAAATTAAACCAATATCAACTCATATTTTATGCAACATTGTATATTTAGCACTTTGATAGAATATTAAGAACTAAATCAGTTCAGAATAATTAAATATAAGGAATTCTTTTGCCCCACATTTTACATTTTGGTGTCATATGTGTCAGTTTTGGTGGAAATTTTATTTTATTTTTCTGACCCTATATATACAGTTTTGGTGGAATTTTTATTTTATTTTTCTGAACCTATATATAGTATATATTACAGTATATATTACACATATATACTGTACACATGCAGTATACACTGATGAGCCAAAACATTATGACCAACTGCCTAATATGCTGTTGGTCCTCCACATGCTGCCAAAACAATGCAGACCCAACAAGGCATGGACTCGTCAAGACCTCTGAAGGTGTCCTGTGGTATCTGGCGCCAAGACATTAGCAGAAGATCCTCCAAGTCCTGTAAGTTATGAGGTGGAGTCACCGTGGATTGGACTTGTTTGTCCAGCACATCCCACAGATGCTCAACGATATTGAGCTCCGGGGAATTTGGAGGCCAGGGCAACACCTTGATCTCTTCAGTATGTTCCTCAAACCATTCTCGAACAATGTGTGCAGTGTGGTAGGGCACATTATCCTACTGAAAGAGGCCAATGCCATCAGCGAATATAATTGCCATGAAGGGGTGTATTTGGTCTGCTAAGAAGTTTAGGCAGGTGGCATGTGTCAAATTGACATCCACATGAATGGCCTGACCCAGGGTTTCCCAGCAGAACATTGCCTAGAGCATCACATTCCCTCCACCGGCTTTTCGTCTTCCCTCGGTGGATCCTGGTGCCATCACTTCCCCAGGTAAATTGCTCACACGTACACGGCCATCCTCATGATGTAAAAGAAAACCAGACTCATCGCACCATGCGACCATCTTCCACTGATCTAAGGTCCAGTTCTGATGCTCACGTGCCCATTTTAGGCCCATTCAACGGTAGACAGGGGTCATCATGGGCACTCTGACCGTACGCAGCAGGGTGCGATGCACTGTGTGTTGTGACTAGGGTTGCAGCGGTATACTGGTTTCACGCTATACCACAGTATAAAAATTTACGGTTATCATACCATGTATATTTGCTTATCCACGGTATTGAGAATAAAATCCAACCAGACGGAGAATCTCACCTGCGTGTATGCATCTCCTTTTCTCCTCGTCAGACTCATCAACTTGTGCCACACACACACACAAATGCAGTGGAGAAAATGTCAGAGAGAAGCGAGGCATGGGTGTCTGACATAAGTGAGTGTGTGTGTGTGTGTGTGTGTGTGTGTGTGTGTGTGTGTGTGTGAGTTAAAGCAGTGTTTCTCAACTGGTGGGTCGCAGGTCTATTCAGACTGGGTCACGGACAGCAGGGAAAGAACAATGCCATTGTTCACACATTGAAGATATTTTGCCAGCCACCCAAGTGATTTAATGCTAATCTCACAATCAGCTAAAGGCTTCTCATCACCAGCTTGCGATCATGATCTACTCTGCTCTCTGGCACACGCATGCAACAATTGGGCTTCCCTCGATATTGCAGAGCGCAGACCTCAAAACTGATGTGACCCATTTCAATTCTAGTGAGACTTTTCTAGTTTAAAGCATTATGGAGAAAGTCAAGTTGAACCTGTCAAACAGTTGGCAGTCCTGACTTGCCAAACAGCACTGAGGAGGAAAAGAGCAACACTGTGCTATGCGCTAATTTTAGTTTTTTCTTTATACATCATCACCTTTACAAAATTGCTTCACAATTTGACATGAGTAAAAGGTTTGACAAAATGTAATATTTTCATATGAAATAATCTAAAGATAGAATCTATTAGATCTCATTTTATATCAACAGTGACAGTTGTAGTTAAAGTTTCAAGATGTGTTTCAGCTGGTATTTACACAGCCGTTCAAAAGTTAGGGGTCTCTTACTCATTCTTTATTATCATTTTTGTCTTCACATTTTAGAATGATAGTGAAGTCATCAAAACTATGGAATAATAGTAATGGAATTATGGGAATTATGTTGTGACTAAAACAATCCAAAATAAAAAATAATATGTAAAATTGTATCATCAATGTAGTCACACTTTGCTTAGAATTTGCAGACATGTACTTTTGTCATTTTCTCAACCAACTTCTTGAGGAATCACCCTGTTATGTATACCCTGTCTTGTTCCACTGTTGCCCTTTTGTTTACCATTTTTGTCACTTTTGTACTCCTTAGTTTTCACTTTTGTCCCTTTTGTAGCTCCACAGTCGTGTTTTCCCTCGTGTTCACTGTTCATTGTTTTCACCTGCACTTGTTAATTTGCCTTTGGTTTCTGTTAATCTCCTTGTTGTCTTGTTTGAGTCCTGTTTGTTCATTGGCCCCTTTGTCCCACATTTATGTATTTAAACCCTGTCTGTTTGTTCAGTCTCTGTCAGTCGTTGTTTGTTAATGGAGGTATGTTGTTAGCCTGGTATGTGGTCCCTGCCTGAGTTCTCTGTTTGTGTTCATCGTGTTTAGTTTTATGTTTTATTTCCCCATTGAGGGTTGTTCCTTTGTGTTTACTTGTTTGTTTACTTAATAAATTCTTAACTGCATTTGGATCCGCATCTCCTCGTCTGCCTCTCTGCTCAAGCGTTACACACCCTTGGATGCTTTTTTAACAGTATTGATGGAGTTCTCATCTATGCTGGGCACTTACTGGCTACTTTTTTATTATTATTATTCGGTCCAAGTCATCCAGTTCAAAAACTTTTTTTAAATACATTTTTAGTTTTGTAATGAAATAAATTCATTCAGTATGTTGGCATAATTATATTTTCTCTACAAAACATTTCAGTCAAGCGACCCCCAAACTTTTGAACGGCAGTGTATTTTTTCATAAATAATATCATGTATTATTATTATTACTATTTTTTAAGAATAGCTATGCTGACCTAACCGTGGTAATGAGGAGCCTTTGTAATATGCATGTTCTGTTTGAAATTAGGAAACAAACGGTATAATAATGGGCTCATATAAGTAAATATTCTCTTCAATTTGTTAAAGGGGGAAGAAAACTTCAACTTTGACATCAACAACAAAAGCAATGCCACTTGATGCATGTCCTTGTACTTGAAAACCATGAACAAAACTATGCAACATTATAGAAAATGTGACCAAGGATACATTAAATACAGGTTAAGTTTTTACTATGGTGGGTCGTCACTTGATTTCCAATGTAAAATCTGTCCTGAAGCAAAACCAGTTGAGATCCACTGAATTAAAGGGACAGACAGGAGCAGTCTAGCCTCCCTGTCACACACCTACAGTATATGTTAATTATTAATAATCATAGGACATTACTTTAAAAGCTCACATAGCTGATGTTATTTTTCTTTTAGTAGTTAATTTAACATGCTATGCTAACATGTAAACTAACATGCTTTTAGATATATAACATTTTATAATTGCATGCTATTTTCACTCCTTTAAGGGTCATTGTATCTGATAATAATAATTGTGTAATCGTGAAACCGTGATTTTCTGAAACGGGTATCGTACCATGAAAATCTCTTACCATTGCAACCCTAGTTGTGACAAATCCTCCTGTAAACATCCTTTACATTTTCTGTGACTTGTGTCAAAGTAGACCTTCTGTCGGTTCGTGCCACGAGCCTTGTGTGCCCAAAACCATGTTGCCAGCTTGTGGTTTTCCCTCCTCAAACCACTATAATTCAACGTTAAATGCTAGTTCAAATTAGCATGTTCAGCTACACATTGTCCTTGTATCAATAGCACATTGTACTTTTTATACATTACATATTGTAATTCCATGTTTTTGCAGAGTAACAGTTGCATCTCTCGGCCACATTGTTATTCTGTTTTGTTTAGCAACCCATACCACCACAACAACCAGAGTGACAGTAGCATCTATTACAGAGAGATGGGTTCATTACAACCTGAATGGAGATATTCTGCTGGAGGGTTTGTGTATTTTGGCTTATTTATCTGGGTGTCTGCACAAATCAGATTAGTTTAAATAACGTTTGCCGCAGGCAACGTGAGAGTGCAAACATGCTAATACACTAGCAAGAGCAAATTGTCCGTCGAAGGCAAACCAGAGATGGAATTGCAATTTAACTTGACAGATTAGATTGGAGGGCCATATCATGTTCTATGGTTTCATCGGTTATTCAAGCTTTAGAGATGAACGGTAATCCAAACTGATATTGCAATTAAACATTTGACTTTAACCAATTGCTGGTATATGTGACTGCCACACACAAAGCATAATCTGTTTATCACATTTGTATCACACAAATCACAAGACATGCAAGTAAACAGAGCAATTACTAATGAGGGCAGCCTCAATGTTGCCCTCAATCTGCCTCTTTATATATATATTGTGGAGAATGAAACTATTTGTCACAAAGTCTATAACGCAGTAAAGATGAGATTTGGAGTCAAAATTTAATTGCACAAATGTGTGTTTAATGTTGCATTTTTTCCAGTTTAAATTTGTTCTTTTGTTCTGTTTTTTCATGAAAGTCAGGTCGAGGAATGTTTTCACATATTTTCATCGGGGTAGGTTGTCACATGTGTTTTAAATATCCTAAATGTTTACAATTTATAATATGCTGTCACTAATGGGGCAAGTTGTCACAAAAGGTCAAAGTGCGTTCAATGTGCTGTTTCCTGGGCAATAATTGTAAAAACGTTCAATATATATTAGTGGTGCACCGATCAGGAAATTTGAGGCCAATAATGATTTACACATTTGTTTTACCACTAAGAACGGCCGATAACGATTTTTGTTTTCTTAAAGTGCCCTTTGCCACATTTTTGCAATTTATAGTGTGCAGTTAAATGTTTATGCCCCATACAGTAAAATTACAATAACACTTTACAAAATGTTTCCATTTGTTAACATTATTTAACGTCATTAATGTAGTTAACATGAACTAACAAACTTAAAGTAGTTACAACATATAATAATACATTTTTTAAATCAAAATTTATATTAGTTAACATTAATGCACTATGAACAAACATAAACAATGAACGTCTGTATTTTTATTAACTAATATTATAATTAATAAATGCTGTAAAAATATATTGTTAATTGTATGTTCATGATACCTAATGCATTAACTAATGTAAAATAAATTAAACCTTTTTATTAATTGTTACCAAAATTACACTAATTGTCAATTGCTAACATTGATTTGTATTGAAACAGTTATGAATAGTTCTGTTGTCAATATCAAAATGTCATTGTGACATACTGGCATGCAAAACCATGAGAGCATCACACACAGCAGAGATTCTTCCAAAAATAAGAAAAATATATCCATTACAAGCTCTAAAACTGCAGCAGTGAGAAAGGGTTATATATAATACTATTATATATAATATATATTATGTTATATTATAATTACAGACACTTTTCTTAAATAATTGAAATTTGGCATTGTGCCCTCAGATTTTCCTTGTGCACGGTCGGATGGCTTCTTGTTAGACACATTATAAAGGTCTTACATGCTGTTAAAAAGGTTTCTATGAAGTTTCTTTTATAAAAAAAGAAATATATATTTTATGTATTATATATATATTTGAGATATTTTTCTTTAGAATGGCATACAAAACTGCTGTGCTACTGAAAACAGTTTAGCAGAGTTGACCTTTTAAAAAGTGGACACCCAATGTTCACACATGGTGTTTATGTGTTGGTGTTTTGTAATGTGCAGGAGGCCACTGTCAGCAGATATTTCCAAAAGCTTCACCATTGCTGTCCATACAAAATATACTCATGAAAACTCATGTACCATTTTTTTATCGAGTTCTGCATCATTGTCATCTGTGTCTGTGTGACCTTTACCCTTGTTTATTTTTAAAGCTAAATAAACTTACCTTATTTAAGTACCACTTTGCATAAGATATATAAGCAATTTAACAAATTTATATTCTGATTAAATTTGCAACTGTTATAATTGGTTTGTTTCAACGTGATGTCTTGAATGTATTGAAAGCATTTAAAATGTAAATACGTTTTCATCCGAAAAACGTCTTGGTTACTGTCGTAACCTCCATTTCCTGATGGTGGGAACGAGACATTGTGTCGATGTAGTGACACTAGGGTTTGCTCTTGGGAGCCCCAAAACACTACCAATGCAAATCAAAAGGCCAATGAAAATTGGCTAGTGGAATTTGCATGCCACTCCCCTGGACATACGTGTATAAAAGGAGAAGGAATGCCCATTCTCATTCAGGTTTTGTGCTGTGGAGTCGAGACAAGGTCCTGGCCATTTCAGCGGCTAGTACAGCATTGTGGCAAGAGGGACACAATGTCTTGTTCTCTTCATCAGGGAACGGAGGTTACAACAGTAACCAAGACACTAGTGGTCCCTATAGAAAAATGCCACAACAGCTGAACCATGTTATGTGAACTGTCGATACAGGTGCAAGCAAGCTGCTGCGTCAGACTGCATTTAACCGCCAGCTGCAGCCTTTCTCTTAATGATTTCTCTACACAGAGTATTAGATTCAGCTTGGGCCACTAACGCTATTATATGAATCGGGGAAGGTGTTCTTTTCTTTTCCTATTCTTTCAGGGGAAAAGACCCCATGGAGACCAGATCCTACCCAAAAGGGGAGGTCAACATGTGGCAATACAACACATGGTCTCACCAGCTGCGCATGGAAGAGGTTCGGTGGTAGGTCCTGCCACGAAGGGGAGGAGCTCTACAAACACAGCGACTGGGGGCAGAAAGAGCTCTGCCCAAGGGAGGTATGGGTCTGCTGACAAGGAGACCGTACCATGGAAAATACATCACATGGGGTTACCGGAGTAATCGGCACCTGTGGAGCACCTATACCAGTACAGGGCATATTAGTACCCATAGTGGGTCTGGCTGTGAACTCCTCCGCCTAATTCGCGAGCCACAGGGCTAGTGAGGAAGGACATCCAGGGTCCATGACTTTGTGAACTCGACTGGGGATAAAAGCACACATTTTCACCTCAGGGGAGGGGAAAGGTGCTATACGCAAGCAATACACCCAGCCAGCTGTTCCGTATTACCAAACTCTACCTGTCCGTACCTCAAAGAACACGGGATGAAAGTGGCTCAACCCGGAGATTGTAAAATCTTTTAAAGGAATTGGGTGTTACCCAGCCCGCTGCTCTGCAGATGTCTGCTAGAGAGGTGCCATTGGCCAGTGCCCACGAAGATGCCACACTCCTTGTAGAGTGTGCTCGAAACCGCAAGGGGTTGGGCACGGCCTGGGTCTGGTAGGCCAATGTGATGGCATCCAAGATCCAGTGGGCAAGCCTCTGTTTGGAGACAGCGTTCCCTTTCCACTGTCCACCAAAGCAGACAAAGAGCTGCTCAGAGCTTCTAAAGCTCTGCGTGTGATCCAAGTAGATTTGCAAAGCCTGCACCGGACCTAGCAACAGCTGGGTCTGCCTCCTCCCAGAGTAGCGCTTGCAGGCTCACCACCTGATCCCTAATAGGGGTCATGGGAACTTTGGTCACATAGCCCGGTCGGGGTCTCAGGATCACGTGAGAGTCTTCCTGGGCAAACTCCAGGCACGTTTCGATGACAGAGAATGCTTTCAGATCCCCGACCCTCTTGATGGAAGCGTGGTCAGGAGGACAGTCTTTAATGAGATGGCCTTTAACTCGACTGACTCTAGGGGCTCGAACGGTGCTCTCCGAAGGCCTAACAGGACCACTGAGTGGTCACATGAGGGAAAGAGGCGTGGCCTATGAGGGTTCAGCCTCTTGGCGTCTCTCAGGAACCTGATGATCAGGTCGTGCTTACCAAGGGACTTACTTTCAACTGTGTTGTGGTGCGCTGCTATAGAAACTAGGTACACCTTCAGGGTGGCGGGGGACAGCCACCCCTCCTGCAGGAATGAAAGCATTGACCCAACTGTGCATCTCTGGGGGTCTTAGCTATGGGAAGAACACCACTTAGCGAACACACGGCACTTCAGGGAATACAGCTGCCTTGTTGAAGGAGCCGCCAAGGATGCCATATGCCCCAGGAGCCTCTGAAAGTGTTTCAGTGGAACCGCTGTCCTCCGCCTGAATGAGTTCAGGCAGTTAAGCAATGACTGTGCACGCTCGCCTGTGAGGCACGCAATCATCAACACCGAGTCTAACTCCATTCTGAGAAAAGAGATGTTCTGAACTGGGGAGAGCTTGCTCTTTTTCCAGTTGACCTGAAGTCCTAGACGGCTGTGGTGCATGAGCACCAGGTCCTCGTGGGTGCACCACGACTCTCGAGAGTGTGCTAGAATCAGCCAGTCATCGAGGTAGTTGAGTATGCGGATGCCCACTTCCCTTAACGGGGCAAGTGCTGCCTCTGCGACTTTCGTGAAGACGTGAGGGGACAGGGACAGGCCGAATGGGAGGACCTTGTACTGATACACCCTGCCTTCAAAAGCAAACAGTAGGAAGTGTCTGAATCGAGGTAAAACCGAGATGTGAAAGTATGTGTCCTTCAGGTCGCAGGGGGCATCCCAATAATCATGGGGTATGGAGTGTAGATTGATGAGAAAATAAATAAATAAACTTTTTAGCATAAGGCTGCAACATAACAAAATGTGAAAAAAAACTGAAGGGGTCTGAATACTTTCAGAATTCTCTGTATGTTAGTAAGATTTTTCACCAAAAATCAGTTTCTCAACAATTTTCCTCCCTCTGTTTGACCCTTAGAAATAAACAATGTTTATTTAGTTAGTTAGTTAATTACTCAATGTGACTGGTTGGGCGACATTTTTTTAACATCCAAGAGGGATGTCAACAACATGTATAAATGAACAGTAATTTGTTGACAAATTCCTCAGCAGAATTTTTAAATGTGTCATTTTTGCAGTGTATGTTCAATGAAAAATCTGGAAAATGTGGTTCCTCAATCCCTAACCCTGATAAGATAACAAATTGTAACTTTGAAACATATTGAGGAAATTGAGCAGTGACTTTTAGAGCTCTTGGGACTAGCATTATGTTTTAAAAAGTTTGCCAAAGAAAAAAAACTAAATTTTGTCTAAGACACCCAGTCCAACTGGATTCTAGAGGCAAAGTAAATGTCTAAAAACATATGGGGTTAGTGGAATTTTATTTTTTTTTGCACATTCATTGCTGATAAACATTTCTCCAATGTTTCTTGTAGCAAGTATGCATCGTTCTGTACTTTTTCTTCTCCCTCTCTTGTTCCATTTGGCTGAAGGTCTTGCATTGCACCTGGAAGGCTTGTTTGATTATTTAATGACAAAAAAAAAAAAAAAAAAAATGGAGAGACCCTGCATGTCTCTATAGAAGCTTCTGAATACCTTTGATAACTGCATGCCTGTGGCAATCAATAAATAAATTGTTTGCTTTGTTGGTGGTGAAGCTTTATGCTGCAGGCAAATCCTAATTAAAGTGAAACGCTCCGAATGAATCTTCCTGATCTAAAGCTCACACTGATATGAAACAGGAAAACATGCCACATCTTTCATCATATCAGCATGATCTGTCTCTCATAAGACTGCATGTGTGTACAGTATAACATGTTTGGCTTGCGCGTGTGTGTGTGTGTGTGTGTGGGGAATAATTATGATTCTACTGGGCAGAATTGTGCTTCTAATACCAGATTTAGCAGCTGTAGTCTCTCAAAACCTGATAATAGAGGATAATAGATGTAACACTTTACAAGGAGTAGGAAAGGAGAACACAGGGAAGCAAGTTTTCCAGGCTCAGGTAAGACTTTAATCAGCCACTTCAGTGCTTTACAACTTCACAAACTCAACAGCTTCACAGGCACGTAGTCACATCAGTTTCACAGACACAATAGATTAAATGTAACAACTTCAGAAGCACCGTGGCCTTCCTTGTGCCAGACTCTCTCTCTTTTCTGTCTGTGGTGTGGCTGCTTATATGACGCTTTTCCCATGCCCACTGGAATTAGAAACAGGTGTTAAACATAATGTAGCTCAGGTGCAAGCGTCCGTACCGCTTTTCTCTCCCCGGACGGATGCTTGACCATGCCCCTGTTGCCACAACAGACAACCGCATTTAGGAGCTGTTTGTTTACAATGTCAAGAGTCAATTATGTTTCCCTCTTAGTGTTGCTTTAAACACAAAAGACAAGGCACAGATTATAATGGTTTATAATGACTCTGTAAATTGCTCATCTAATCAGAATTTTGAGTAAGAACCTTCAATTTTACTACATGTTACTGTGGCTAAACTTTTTGCAAAAGTAGTTTTACGTTACTCGTTGTACGTTGTGACAGGGCAGAGGGCGGGGCCGGGTCTTATCAGGCTAATCAAGCCTCCGAGAGGGATAAAGGCCGACTGCGGACAGTGGTGCGACAGAGAGAGAAAGTTTACGGGGAGCTGTCCGTCCTGTGTGTGTGTTTGTGTCTTTTGGTTTATTTCTTCATTAAACTATTATTTATATTGTCAAGCCGGTTCTCCGATACATCGTAGCTTAGTCCTCAGCCACTCCTCCACCCTCTAACGGATGACAGCCTCACCTCCCCGGGCAGATCGGAGGCAGTCCTCCAGTCTCTGGTGGAAGGAACGCCCCGCAGCGTTCTCGAGGAACAGAAGGGTTCTCCCCCACCCCTGGCAGCGGTTCTCCCACTCCAGGCGGTCAGCAGTGAGCCCCTCCCCGCTCGCGGTCGGTGGTCTCAGACCCCGCCACATTTCAGCGGCTGGTACAGGACTCTTCTGCCCCTGGCAGTGGCCCTGACCACTCCAGGAGGTCGGTTAGGAGCCCCTTCTCCCCTCACGATTGGCGACCATTTCTACGCTTCCAGGCGGCCGGGCTCCTCCATCCCCCGGAAGATGGCCCAAGCTGGGGTGGATGGTCCCTCCTCCTTCCCGGGTTTTCGGCACCAGTGTAACACAGTTCAAAGGAAAGGAGGAGGTGAGAACCCGCTTGACAATATAAATAATAGTTTAATGAAGAAATAAACCAAAAGACACAAACACACATAGAGGATGGACAGCTGCCCGTAAATGCTCTCTCTGTTGCACCACCATCTGCAGTCGGCCTTTATCCCTCTCGGGGGTTTGATTAGCCTGATATGGGACTGGTTGTGTAAAATCATGACCCAGCCCCGCCCTACGCCCTGTCACATACGTATCACAACTGTTTCCTGGAAATGAACACTAGAGGTGCTAAAACAACAATAACATATTCCTTTCAGACAATGACGATTTAAACGGAAGATTATCAGTTCTGTATCTCACAATATGCTATCTTGTGACATGGAAACACTTTTATCATAGTGCATGACTTGTCAGTCAATACATTTTAACATTTGCTTTATATAACCAAATACATTTATAAACTTGTTAAAGTGCAATGAATTTGTTGATTACTCAACTGATAGAGTGTTGCACTTGTGACACAAAGGACTGGGATACGAGTGCTGAAGAACACGCAAGTTGACACGTGAACCAAATGTGTCATAGAAGCATCACAAAATGATGTTGTTGCTTCAGAAATTTCCTTTTTCATGTCACATTTGCTTGTGACACTCTCGGATAGGTTTAGGTTTAAGGTTTAGCATAGAGAGGTAGGTTTTGTTGATTTAAAACTCGATAGAGAATTAATCTTAACCTCATCTGATTGGGAGAAAATTAAACTTGCTTATATCCCCACACAGTGAACATTTAACCTCAGAACTGCAGCGATACATGTAAGGATAGCAGTAATTGAATTTTGCAAATATGTCGCTACAGTCATGTTTTCTTTCTTCGAGCTCAGGCTCCCATTTTATACTTTGTTTGTTGCTTCAGATATCTTTCAGACCATTTATTTCTCTCTAGTATGCTCTTCTGGGCCAGAATAAGTGGCCAGACTTTATGCTGAAATTAAAATGATAGGCTACATGAAACTACACAGAGTAGAACAAAATTAGAGCGCATTAGGCAGGAATTCAACATCAGCAACCGCAGATAATGTCAATCAGTGTGTCTGTGTAGGTCACACAATCTATGTTATCTGTCATCCCATCCTGTTCCAAATGAAAAGAGCAATCTGAGCAAGCTGTGTTCAACACCTTTGCCAAGCAACTGCCTATTCTCTAGCAGGTTATTATGGGGAACTATTTAGTTCTCTTCTCCCAGTAATCAGTCTGCCTGGGCTGACTGCCATTAGTCCAGACTTGGTCCAGCTTTAGAGATAAAAATGAGAGAAAAGTGAGATTAATTATCTAGACTGAAGCATCATGTGAAACATGATGACAATTGCAGCTGAAAAATGCAGCTTTTTTTTTACATAAAACTTTGCAATATCCTACCTGGACTCATTAAATAAACACATACTTAAATTTTTGCAACAGTTATTGTATGTGACTTGTTATAATTGTCGCAGCAGTTTTCTGGTGAAATGAACACTAGAGGGGTTAAAACTATCAATGCCTTTTATTTCCTGTCACACAAATCATGAGTAAAATGGCAGATTATTAATTCATACACACTTTTTCACACACAATGCTATCTTGTGACATTAAAACTTACTATAGTTTTTACTATAGCGCATGACTTGTAAGGTGATTTATTTTAACGTTTGTGTTCTACATCTACATTTTCACACTTGTTAATGGGTGATTAAATTGAGTGTTGCATTTATAAGACATACATTCTGCTCCATCCCTATGTGGTGATATTCACAAAGAATATGAATTGCCAAAAACAAAAGAAGAAGAATGTGGAATTGAAAATGAAAGTGGACATAAATAGCAAAAAATTCATTCAACATTTGTTTGTTTCTTACCCACACCTTTCATATTGCTTCTAAAGACATGGATTTAACCACTGGAGTCTTATGGATTACTTTTATGCTCCTTTTTGTGAGAAACTGGAGGAAATTAAGGCCGTTATTGGCACTTACTATAGTTATGTGATGTAGGTTTGAAGTCATTAATGCCAAATGTCTCTTGAATCAGAAGCAAAAAAATAAATGCGGCAATATGTGCAATGCAGAATGTTATTTAAGAGCTGATGATGAATATTTTTTTGGATCTTCAAAGTTTTGTCCACCATTCACTTGCATTGTATGGCCCTACAGAGCTGACATATTCTTCTAAAAATCTTATTTTTAAATTCTTAAAGGGAGTCTTATTGTAAAGTGTTACCAATTCACTAAAAAAATAAAGGTTCTGTCATTGTTTACTCACCATTATGTTACATACCTATATGTTATTTATTTGTATATGTTTCTGTGGAACACAAAAGGAGAATTTTGTCTTTTCAATACAATGACAGTTCATAGTGACCTAGTGTCAAGCTCCAAAAAGGACCATAAAACCACATAAAAGAACCATCATTTTTTTTTTGAGTCCTCTGAAGCCAAATGATCTTTCCCACCTCATTAGCTCTCGAATATCATTTACATTTTACATTTATGCATTTGACAGATGCTTTTATCCAAAGCGACTTACAGTGCACTTATTACAGGGACAATCCCCCCTGGAGCAACCTGGAGTTAAGTGCCTTGCTCAAGGACACAATGGTGGTGGCTGTGGGGATCGAACCAGCAACCTTCTGATTAACAGTTATGTGCTTTAGCCCACTACGCCACCACCAGATATCATTCTACATCCCACATATTGGCGAATAATTTTTGCTTTTGATTCAAGTGACATTTGGCATCAATGACATTAAACCTGCCATTTTATATGTAAGTGCCAATAATAGTCTAAATTTCCACATGATTCTCACACAAAGGTAATATATGACTTCACAGGACATTAAATCTCTTTTGAACTACATTTTTTTTTGTCCCACCATTGCAAATGAAAGCATGCATGTTTGGATCTACAACATGGGGTCATTTAAACCAGGGGTTTTCAAACTTTTTAATCACAAGGACCCCCAAATATGATGATTACATGCTGGGGACCCCTTACCTAAAATATAAAGGTAACTATGTATTTTTGAATAAATAATTGTATAAAATGTGAAGACATATTTAAATTCATATTACAATAAATGTAAATATGAAATGCAATAACAATTTTCTTTTATTATTTGGCAACTCACTATAGCCAAAAATAATTCTCACAATTAGCAATTATATGTTGCTTCTGTAGTTTTTTGTATTTCTGAACAATTAAAAAATATATACATTAACTGAACAGGGTACATTTTTACACTGTATTAATGCACTGGTAGATGAAAAGTTAAACCTGAAGGGCAGCATTTGCATATTCATGCATGTGAATCAAACTAAACAACACCACATTCACTGATTCAAGATGTCCTAATGGGATGGATCAGCCTGGTGGCTTCTACACAGAGCCAGGCGCATGTCACTTTCGACCTCCAGACGGGCCCGGTGCTTGGACTGAAGTACTTTCAGTGCTGAAAATCCAGCTTCACACAAGTAGGTTGTGGCAAATGGTAAAAGACACTTTATTGCCTTCTCAGACAAAACAGGGTAGTCCTTTCTCACAGACATCCAAAACTCTGATGGAGGAGGAACTTTGTTTTCATCTCTCCCTCATTTGTCAAATCAATCAGTTGCTCGTGGGCTGCTAGATCCAGATGAGTGCCAATCCCTGGTGCAAATGGGTTTCTAACAAAGTCCAGGTGGGTGTTGTTAAAATCTGAGAAATATTGTTTAAAATAGCCCTGAAGATGTGACCGGTGAGACTGGATTATGGGTGTGATGTTGTCAGCAGTGGAGGAGATGCACTCCTGGTAATAGAGAGGAAACATTTCTGTAACTCCCTCTTTCAGTTTGCTTTCCCACAGAGATAATTTTTGCATGAACGCGCGTGCACCTTATCTTGTGCGTTCAGTATGTGAACATTGTGCCCTTGCATGCTCTCTGATTGAGGACACTGAGATGCTGGAAAAAATCTGCCATGTATGACAACTTCAGTATCCATGAGTCATCTTCAAAACAGCTGGCAAGCTCTGATTTTTCACCAGAGAGAAACTCTCTCAGCTCTTTGCGCAGCGCATACACGCGATTTAACACAGCACCGCGGGAAAGCCAGCGTACCTCTGAGTGAAGCAGCAAGCTCTCATAATCAGCACCCATTTCTTTGCAGAGTAAACCGAATAGTCTCTGTTTCAAGGGGTGTGATTTTATATAGTTCACAGTTTTAACTACATCCCTCAGCATGTGATGAAATCATCATCAATGCGTTTGGCCACAAGACCCGCACTGTGAAGCATACAGTGTGTGGCTACAGATTTGGGGGCTTTCGATTTTATCAGGGTCACCACACCACTGCGCTTACCGGTCATAGCGGCAGCACCATCAGTGCACACACCAACACACCGAGACCAGTCTATTGAATTGACCGTCATGAACTGATCCATCATATTATATATGTCTGGCCCTGTGGTTCTGCCTTCAAGGGGTCTACAAAAAAGAAGTTCCTCAATAAATTTGTCCTGCCCGAGGAAACGAATGTAGACCATAAGCTGTGCTTGATTTGCAACATCAGTGCTTTCATCCAACTGCAGTGCAAAATATTCACTGGCTTGCACTTGTTCTAAAAGCTGCGAAGCAATATCATTGGAAATGTCACCTATGCGTCTGCTCACTGTATTGTCCGACAAAGGCACACAATCTAGTTTTCGTGCCGCTGCCTCTCCAAATAACTCCCTGACAATGTCTTTAGTAGCTGATAATATAATGCCCAAACGTAATGTAAGATTTGTCACATTTTCCAGTTTTTTGTTTAGCGTTCGGCAAGTCAGATTGACACGAACTGCTTGCAGGAGCGCGATTATTAAAAAATCTTTCCATCATTTGTAGAGTATGTATTTAGCCGCTAATTGCTCCGTTCACCTTACTATAAGTGCAAAACATAAATAGCGCAAAGTATTTGGGGATAAAATCATTACAAGGAACCACTCTTATACACTATGAAACTGTATGTTTATTTGGTTATTAACATCTTTAGGTTAAAAAATACATTATGTAAAAAATTATAATCTTTCGTGGACCCCCTAGCTTCTTCTTGCGGACCCCAGTTTGAAAACCCCTGCTAAACAACTTTAAATAATGGATGATTATCGCCAATGAACTGGTTGTTTCTCCTATTTATTTATTTTTCTTCAGAAACATGTTACAGCTCTTCAAACATTTCAGATTGATCACAATAACCTCTTTTCCCCAAAGTACCAACTCTGTTGTCATAGTGACCTTTTGAATTGAAACATGGAGCAAGTGCTGTAACATTTTCCACCATGTCCCCATGGCTGATGGACTAGACATGGCAAGACCTGATACAAATGAAAGTCACCAATGAACTCAATTGCTCAGAGCTGAGCAAGGTCACGCCCCTGAGGAGACAGCCAGGACTAACAGTCAAAGTTTATTATCTTTTGTCAAACTCAAAAGTGTTGTTTTATTAAATGAGCTTTGTCTGTAACCTGAAAAATGTAATATAAAGAGGTTGAAAGAAACGATAGCAATTCCAAACCCAATATTTGTGTAACATCCTCTCCACTAAGATGCCTACATTTGGTTGATTTTTGAAGGCAGTATAGATGTGTCCTTCACCGCCTATGAATCATGATAACCCTCAATGTCTGTGTGGTTTGGAGTTTGAAGGAAAGAATAAAACTGTCATCTGTTGGAGCAGTTGAAAGAAGTTGGTATTCATAACCTTATGATTATTTTTCTATAGAGAAAAAGCCTAGTTATTACATACTAAATGCTTGGTTATGTCTAAAACTCACTTGAATTTATTCTAGGCCATCGGATGAGACGTTATTGTGCATTGAAAGCAGTTTCCTTGAGAAATACCATTATTTATAAACAATATCTGTCTGGTTGGGGAAGCAGATTTGGTTTCTGACAAAGCATTAGCCTCACAATTTGCTCTTTCTCAGTATTTGATTGAAGAATTGTTATTGCAAAAGTCGAGTGTGATTTCATACTATGACTTTGAAGATACAGATTTAATAATTACACATGTTTGCACATAAAATATTCTCCTTCGCTGCAGCTTTGCAATTTCAAATTCTCTATTTAGCATATTTAAAGCATTACGCCTGTTAGAACCAATGGCTTTTTGTAATCTATGGTGTGAAAGCTGGCACAACAACTTTCCTTTTTAATCTAAATTGAATGAGATTTCAGAGCTTTGGTAGAGAATATTATCAGAGAATTTCAAGCAAAATTTTAGTTTTTCTGTAAGTCTTTTCACACAGAGCTATCCTGTGGCTTCAGAAGATTTGAAAGACAGTACATAAGAAATTTGAAGTACTTCTTTTTGTAGCTTCATAGACAAGGTTACTATGAACTCTCGTCTGGAAAAGAGTTGAGTAACGTTGTTTTTCATAATCTCTTCTTTTGTGTTATAATGACATGGAGTCAATAATTGCCAAAAAAAATATTATTATTATATAGGGTGAACTATCCCTTACAAGACTAACTATTTTGCATAGTGTGGATAAGACTATGATATTTTTTGACATCTTTTGAAATGACAGACAGTAGAGCACAGAGGACAGGATGCCCTCAAGACATCAAACTGATATCTCAATCTTCTCTTGAGTGCGATGAGTGTTTCAATCAAATTTCTCTTTTTTGCTCAAAAGATGAGAGCTGAAATATGGATTTATGCCATATTATGCACTATTATACTTCACATTGTTTTCAAGTGCCACCCAGCATATTTCCACCAGTACATTGTTTTTTATGTGAAATTTCTAACGATCACCAAAATAGAAAAAGAGTTCGTTCAACTGGAATGTAATGTGTTTCTAGTTAATTTATCTAGCAATAAACATCTCATATTTAAAAAAAAAAAAAAAAAAAACTCTGATGAAGATTTCTTCTTTCAAACTTTGCCCCTGGGCACACTTAAGTACAATTTGCTTATGCATTCATGACATTGTGTTGCCTTATATTGTTGTACAAAAGAACATTTTATCCTTCAGTCTCTCAAGTTGTAGCAATAAAGATGTTTTATGAATCAATACTAATGATGAAGTCCCTTAGTGTTGCCAATATTTTTCCTCCAATTGTGAATAATCCCTTGTGTAACAGGACAGAGCATAAGAGGTTATAAGATTGTTTTCCTTTCATGCGTGTAAATGAAAAAGGCTGTTTTGGGTGTCAGACATTGATTTCCCCATTAGTAATTTCAAAACATCTATTCTCCCTGATAGAACAAGCTGCACTACAAAAACAAATAAAAAATAGAGGACTGAAACAGCAAGAGAGCAATAAGGAAGCACTGCATATGCAGAATGTGTCAAAATGTAATTAGGAATGAGCAGAGGATGGCCATTAATATGGGATTAAAGGATTTTACTGTATTTGCAAAGGTAAACACAGTTTTTTAATAAAGATGTCATATTATGTAAAAAAAAGTATTTTACTTGCTTTTGAAGTAGAATATAGAACGTATCTCATTTCATATGTATTTCATACGATTTGTGTGCTATATTCCATGTCTTCTGAAGCCATACGATAGCTTTGAGTTTGTTTGTTTGTTTTTTTAAATACTCAACAGTTTCATGACAAATCATAATAATTTATACAAGATGGCAAAATCAAAAAGAAAGCTGAAAACGTATTTCTTTCTTGGACAGTTGTAATTTCTGATTGAATGCACACTGATTGTAAATGACTTTTAGGAAAGGCACTATATAAATAAAACATATTATTATTATTATTAATATTAGATATCATACAACCTGGATCGTACGAAAAGGTACAACTTTTATTCCCATAAGGGAATAAAATAAAAATAGAATAAAAATAACCAATCAACAAACAGATTTTCAAACCGATATAATACAAGCATCGAATTTTAGCTAGCCTCCTATCCAACACATTATTTTCAGAAAACATCTGTGAACAAGTTACCCATTCCATATTTATACATGGAATACAAATGACTGATGCAGGTCAATTACTTGTAATATGCTTCCCTAATTAGCTTAAGAAGGAAATATGATTCATTCCCTTAATGAAGGTATATTTCTGATCAGTCGGCCTTGCTGAGTTGATATGACACATCTGTTATCTCTTTAGAGTAATACTATTCTCATGGCTATTGAAAATAATATCACAAATATGTTGGAATATTGTTCGAGCTTGGAGCATAGACCTTTAAGAATCAGTTGACGAGATTATTTATCAAAATATACCACAGTCAAATTATCTTTGAATACAAACAAGACTTTATTGTTAATCTAAAACATCATACTGTAGACGAACAGAAGGTGATGAAATGGTCTGTAACAGAGAAAATGTAACTTTATAAGGTATAAAGACAATGCCTTGAGAGCCATCGATACTTAATTTAGTATACCTTAATTTCTAATCAAGGGAGACACGCGACTCCCGCCACATGTGTGAGTCGTAGCGCAGAGAAGAGAACTGTTTTTGGAACTTTGCATGCTCTGCTTTCCTAAACTCTACATCGTGTGGAACCTGGGCAGAGGGGTACCAGCACGAAGCGAGCTGAAGAAGGGCTAAGAGCCCAGAGGGAAGAGGAGAGAGGAAGTGACAAGAGCGAAGAGCACAAAGAAGGAAACAGAAGACTAGGGAGTTCATCCTAGATGGGGAGGATTTGTTGTGTTGAGTTTGGCCGCCCCTCAAAGGTGTCTTGTGCCCATCAGAAGTGTCTTTTTCTGGGTCACATGATCCTTTCTGTCCTCAGCTCAAGATAATTAATTTATGGCCAATTCATTATTGTGTGTGAATATTTCTGTTTCCCGCTCAAAAAGTGAAAAGTTTAATCATGACTTTCATAAGAAAATATATAACTGCAAATAAACCAAATATCCTTCACAGCATCATTCTGGAAATTAAGAGATAATTAATTACAAAGCAATCACTTTCTTGTTAAATTACATTTATAATTCAGTTATAATGCATGATAAAACTTCCTACTATTTATTTTTTTAGTTTTAAATTTGAATTATACATTACATGTTATTAAAAACATAATTGTCATGGTTATTATCATGTTAAACTTGAATGAGAGTTCTAGGCACTTTGGCAGATTATTTGCAGGATAAAATAACATTAAAGTAAATTTTGCGATCGTGTCAAAGTAATTGGATTAAGAGGTGATGTCCTGATATGTGTATACACTTGAAAAGTTCATTTTGTACATTTGAAGTTATGAGCAGGGCATTCGTTTTATGTCCTGTTAAAAAGAGTTCACGGTTCATATCCAGTGCGTCTCTGTTCAATCTCTCTGTTTTGTACAGTGAGTTTTAACGCGTGATGGATATAATGGCTGACTGTAACAGGATGGTCATTCAGTATATAATAATAAGCGTTCGTGTTTTTCTGATTGAAGGAATGGAATAAAGGAGCTTCTTTTGTATTTTTGGAGATCGTGGGCGGTCAGGCGTTTCACAGGAAATGTCTCATGCTCCCTTTGTAATCTAATTTAAGTGTAGCAAATTGTTTAAAATCTAAGGACAAAGAAGCAACCATGGGGATTTCTTCAGTAGATGGCCTTTAAGTCATGTGATGACCATTAAGTGTGTGGGTATTTCTGATTTAAAAAATGGACGAGGAGGGGTCTTGGTGCGTCCGCAGAGCAGATTTATGGTCTCTTTTCAGGCCTCTGGCTCACTTACGCCTGATTTTGGTAGACTATTTTGTGTCAGCAGAGCAGAGTCTTTAATTTAAGACATTGAGGAATTTCAGGGGCCTCTCTGCGTCTTAATTTTAATATCAGGAAATATCAGCATAGCTTCTGGATTCAAGTCATTTTGCAGAGACATTTCATTCTGCCTGATTAGTCAGATCCTACACTAGTCTCTCACCACATATCACATACTCAATTCACACTTTCTCCATTTTCTTAATGAAACCAAATTCAATACAAATAATGAAATCATAATGCATCCACATAAATAATAATAAATAAATAATGAATACATAAATAAAACCAAATGTTTTCTTTTTTAACCATATGTTTTTTTTCTTTCTACCTGACACTTTGCCATAGTCACTGATTGGTTTGGCATGCTAACCTGTTGTTTTGATCGTTGCTCAGTACTGTACTATTAGAACAAGCAGTGTTGCTGTGTCTTTAAAAAAACAAGTCCATACCACTATCGCGAGATGCACACCTTCAAAAAACACAAAAAACATCAAATATTAGACATACTGTATGTATTATCTTTTCAAATGTCTCATAAACAATCAAATATGATTAAAATATGGCCCTATTTGATTGAGCTTATTACAAAAATAATTGTAAATTTTTCACCCATTCCATTTTCTTTTCTTGTAGTACTCATAATTGAAAGAGCTTCGTGACCCCTGTGAAGCTGTGGTGACCCCTAGTGGGGGTCACGACCCCCAGGTTGGGAATCACTGGTGTAAAGTATGTGGAGGCATGTCAGGCGGCATGGAGGACTGTCTTTTTCAGTGCCTGATTTAAATCATTCTGCCTGAGCAACAGTGTGGTGAAACAATGTCAAAATGCGATAAACAGTAAAACTATATGCGTTTATGAAAATAGTAATTAATTATAATAATTGCATGACATATATTGCCAGTCTGTTATATAAATACAGTATTATGTAGTATTTTAGTGATTCAGAAATACTACATAATACTGTATTTATATAACAGACTGGTATATAAATACAGTATTATGTAGTATTTCTGAATCACTAAAATAGCTGGAAATTGCTTATACCGGAAGTGGTCCACATTCAAGGTTGTAATGGTGGCGCCCTATTTATGTTGACAAATAAGGTGGATATTGCGGTCCGAAGCAGCACAGATGACAAACAGAGCATTGGATGCATTGCATACAGACCACTTACTCTACCAAATTCTTATGAATAGGCTGTCTTAATTTTTAACAATGTTGCTTGACATGAAATGTATTATATAATAGGATTCAGGCGGTGCAATAACCGAAGAAGCACCTCAGAATTCAATTGCACTTGACCAAGCCCATTAGCGTTTTGGCACGGTTTCGCTAACCCACTTGTGCCTAGGCATGGTTTTGCCAACCCACATGTGCCTAGACTTATCGTATGCTTGCACAAACATATCCCATCAAGATTGTTGTCCCTGCTGAAAAGACCAGCATTTCTGTTATCTAGCTAATGTTGTGTTTTGGATGCTGGTGTGCTGGTGTCCCCACCAGGCTTTTAAACTAGCTTAACATTCAACAGAAAGACCATGCAGGTCAACCTGCTTCACCAGCTAGGTTTTGCTGGTGAAAAGTATTTCTATGCTTGGCTAGCCAGCATAAACCAGCTTCAAACATCATGGGAATTTCATGCTGGTTAAGCTGGTCCATTTAGCAAGGGGTATCTAAATATGAAGCAATCTCCTGATTCTGTTTAGTCATCTAAACTTTTTAGTCTATATTAATGCATATTTAAGATGTTTCCTCTACCAACTCCATGCTTCAGGCTGAGCTGTCAGTGCACCTGAGTTTGATGCCAGGAAATAGAAAGCCTGTCTGTCAGAAAGGCCTGAGCATGGAGAAATGACACAAAATCATCGAAGAATGAAATGAGAAGATCTGTCAAGTGTCAAACCCATTTGATGTTGTACATCCCCCTTCCAGAGAAGGAGAAACACACCATGGGGTGCAAGGAACATCAAGGGCAAACAAGGAGAAACTTCAGGGAAACATGGAGTACCAATGAAGCCAGGAGGTCAGTTCTGATGATCTGTTGAAAACTGAGATTAATTATCACTCCCTGAGGTTTGACGAGCTGTATTTTGGTGACAAAAAAATGCTCTTGGCACATTATGTGTGAGACATCATTTATCTGTTGAAGCATGTTTTATTCCTGCAATGATGTATGTATCCTGGATCATTGGTGTCTGATTTAAATTCCCAGATTCCTCCAACACCGTTCGTCATTAGATTAATTTCCATATTTCTCCTGCAGGGCCCCATATTAAAATCTGCCAAGCATTCTGTGAAGCAGTCTAGCTGAAAAGGGCTTAATTATTTTCTGCGCCATTCTGTCCAGAACCTTGCACCCAGCATGCAGCAGCCATATTTCCAACCATCTTCTACTTTTTCATAAGCCTCGTTTAAATTTGTACCTGATTATAAATTTATAAACCAACGGTGAAACATCTTGCTCACCGAAAACTCATATTAAATACAGGCATTAGCTTTTAATTGGTTGTGAATGTGTGAAATATATCAAAGACGGTAATAGAACAGTAAATGGAAGCCATTTATGTTGCTGTATTCCGGCGTTTTGGTGACAATGGTTGCTTGTAATATTTGATTTAATTTCTGTACTCAAAGTAATTTCTCATTGCAGCCTCAGTCTATCTTTGGAAATCATAAAAACATTTATAGGTGCCTCAATCATTTCTAGTGCTATTGGATGGCTTGTTCTTCCTTCTGACCGCTTTTTATGACCCCCCTAAAAACAAATGAAATACATTTGAGGGGTCACAAAAATGGCTTTAAAAAAAAGTACAATTATTGCCCTGAAAACTCAAGTTTTTCATTTATGCAACTTTTCATGAGAGATCTAAAATTATAAAAAAAAAATTATAAAAATGTTGCTTTCAGAAATGCTTCAGGACCAGATATGTGCAGCAGCATTGTAATTCCTTTGTTATTATGTCCCTGAAAAGGTCTAAAGTTGTTTATTTCTATAGTTAACATTCAGGAGTTAGTGCATGATTAGGTGACCACTGTTTTGAGGTCAAGTAAACTATACTAACTATTAGACCCTGCTCAAGTTATTCATCCACTGGCATAAAATGCAATTTTAGTTGATTACAATAAGGATAATTGAGTTTTAATCTTATGATTTTTACTTGATAGTCTATATTGAAGCTACATTTTGTTATTTGATCTTACATTTGCATTAAATTGGGTGGGTGATGGGCAATGTTTTAACACAACCAATAGATATTACTGGATTTTTCTCTTCTCTATTATTACTATTGTTTTTTTACTGTTGAACAGTATCTCTCTTTCTGATGTGGAGGAAATGAATTTTGCTTTATGCCTCTGAAATTAATTGCTACAACATTTTTGCTGAGATGAAAAACATACCACATTTCCACAAATTATCCATCATAGCATGTCAGATTAATGCAGCACCTCCACCCAGTTTAGTCCTCTAAACTCAGGGGTATCTAAGCTTTATCAATGCAGTAAATGAGGTCTGATAGATTACTTAAGACTGACTTTGTGTGCTTTCTTTTGCACAGTTACCTTTTAAAAACATGTATCCAGGTGTAGTGAATGGTGAATGGTCTGCACTTATATAGCACCTTTTTAACCTTAACATTATTCAAAGCACTTTATACTGTGACTTATTCACACATTCACACACACATTCATACACATGCAAGGTGCTAGCCTGCCATTGGGAGCAACTTAGGGTTCAGTGTCTTGCCCAAGGCAAGTCACTACTCCCAAAGCGGCTTACAGTGCATTTATTACAATCCCCTGGAGCTAACCAGGGAGTTAAGTGCCTTGCTCAAGGACACAATGGTGGTGGCTGTGGGGCTCAAACCAGCGACCTTCTGTTTAACAGTTATGTGCTTTAGCCCACTACGCCACCACCACTCCATAGTTCCTGGTTTTAAGAGGCCTACAGGCTACCACAACAAAATAACTAGTTAAAACAACGACATTGGTTAAGTACATCAGATTAGAATGTCTAACATATCCTACATTTATTTAAATTTCGGTTAAAACGAGCCCTCGCGCTCCCTCGCACTTACACGTACGCACACATGCCCACACACACACTAACACACATACGCACACACACTGAAACTCAAGTCATGACCAACAAATAGATCCGCACCCTCACGACATGATCAATAAAACAATTTCTATTATCCGAAATAACTTTTAATGTTTCAATGTATTTCACCCTAATTTCATCATAATGCGCTAACCCCCCACCCACACACACACAGGGAAAGTAGTGCAGCCTTCGTTGCTAGTTCTAAAATTATGCTTTCAAATCAGCAACGAAGGCTTGAACTGTATCAAAGCTTGGATATACATCATCAATACAACCGTTTCTATATTATCTGAGATAAATGTGTAAAAACCCATTGCGCTCCCCTCCCCTCTCTCTCTCACACACACACACACACTCCCACACACGTGCAAAACACATTATAAGCGTAATGCACACACTTAAAGCCCAAACATACTCGAGAGAAAACAGAGCCGTCATCTCAGCGCACTGCTGCATCTCAGTGGTGATGAAAAAAAAAGTTATCATAAGTCCTCAAGTAAAGCAGCGCAAGCCTCTATTGCTAGTTCTAACATGACATTTTCTATTTAGTTACGAAGGATTGAGCTGTATTAAACTAAGATGCTGAATCCATGGCGAAAGAAATGAGTTCCTCTCATAAGAGAGTTTTAGGTATGAAAATCAGAAAATGTCTTGAGATAAAACCCTGAACGATGTCTTAAGGTGTGGTAACCATGGTATAAGCTGAATAATTGACTCCAGCCCATTGAATTGTTGAAAAATAATGCACACCTGAGGTGCAACAGTCTCTCCGCTGCACGTTGTTACCACATTACAACCTCAGATATGCTACAATTCAAAGGACCATCAACAAATATAAATGACATATATATATATATATATGTGTGTGTGTGTGTGTAAGGAATAATTGATGACAGTCTGTTGAATTGTTGAAAAATAATGCACATCCGAGGTGGTAATGCAGGAGTTTCGGATAGGAAAGGAAAATGGTACTTTTATTCACCAACTTGGCATTAAACTGATCATATAGTATAGTCAGGACATTACTGATGTAAAAAAAACAGCACCATCACTATTTTAAAGTAATTTTTGATCAAATCTAGACAGGCCTCATTTCCAGCAGCAATCACTCCAACACCTTATCCTTGAGTAATCATGCTAAATTGATCATTTGGTACTAGAAATGTATAGAATTATATCAAACACTGTTGAAAGCTATTCAGTGCATTAAATGAAGCTTAATATTGTCTTTGTGTTTGTTTTTAAGTTGCCACAGTATGCAATAGACTGGCATGTCCTAAGGTCAATATTAGGTAAAAAATTGCAAAAAAGAATCAGCTTTCTCTAGAAACTTATCAGTCAATCATTGTTTTGAGGAATGAAGGATATATAATGCTTGAAATTGCCAAAAAAAGAATTATACAAAGGTGTACACAACAGTCTTCAAAGACAAAACTAAACAAGAGGATAAGTACATCAGAGTCTCTAGTTTGAGAAATAGACACCTCACATGTCCTCAGCTGACAGCTTCATTGAATTCTACCCGCTCAACACCAGTTTCATGTTCAACAGTAAAGAGAAGACTCAGGAGGCCTTATGGGAAGAATTGCAAAGAAAAAGACAGTTTTGAAACAGAAAAAAAAACCGAGTGGGCAAAGAAACACAGACATTGGGCAACAGATAATTGGAAAAGAGTGTTACGGATTTTAACCCCATTGAGCTTTTGTGGGATCAGCTAGACTGTGAGGTGTGTGAGAAGTGCCCGACAAGACAGTCACATCTATGGCAAGTGCTACAGGAAGTGTGGGGTGAAAGGTCACCTGAGTATCTAGACAAACTGACAGCTAGAATGCCAAGAATCTGTAAAACTGTCATTGCTGCACATGGAAGATTTTTTAATGAGAACTCTTTGAAATAGTTTAAGAAGTTCTGAATATTTTTTCAAATCGTTATAGCAATTTTTCACATTATTAATGTCCTGATTATACATTGTGATCAGTTGAATGCCACTTTGGTGAATAAATGTACCAGTTTCTTTCCATAAGAGTAAAATCTGTACATTCTTCCAAACTTTTGGCCAGTGCATATATATGTATACTATATATATATATATATATATATATATATATATATATATATACATACATACATACACATACTTGTTCATAAGTTGTCTTTTGTTGAAAATATCCTTTAAATTTAGTAAATATTTCGTCATATGATGTTTATTAATATTAGTTCATTTTAATCTGAATAAAGTGGAATATATATATTTTAGTTAACAAAAATAATTTTCTTTAGTTTAATGTAATGTGCAAAATGACAAAAACTCATGTCAAACTGTAACAGACCAAACTTTAAACTGGTATTTTTTTCCTTTGTCGAAAACCCTTCTCCAACAAACATTTTCGTCTGAGTGGAAGGTGCTACACATAGCCAGGAACAGCACAAGATTTAAATGACTTTCCCAAATTGTAGGCTACTCTTAATGTCAGATCTGATCATTCAATAGTGATGCATTATTGATGTGATAATGTAAAAGTTTATGTGTTTATGCATTTATTTCTAAAAAGTCAAAAAGTTGCAAAAGTTCCAAACGAGTAGTTTTGTTCAGTAGCTAAAGTTTCAGTACACTAAAGCTCATTTTGGACTGGCGAGAAAGTTCTGAAAGTTACAGTATGTTTTCTTTGTACATCGATATCTGTTAACTCAAAAGATCAAGGGAAGTTTGATTCCTCATGATATGGACCCTTTAAGTTTATTGACACTTGTAAGATATGCACAAGTATCTGTATGTGGATGCATTGATTATGTTAGTGCTAAAGTCCCAGATGCTAAATTCAGTATTCACAACCCCAGTACATTGTGCTTTGATCAAAAAGCACTATAAATGAGGATAACCTGCAGCAATGAGAGACATGCTTTAACAATTTACTGGGTTTATAATTTAGGCTGAACTCATAGAAGTCAATGTAGGACATGTCATGGTTGAGAAAGTGAATATTTGATAAAGTCTCAGAAGATGAGTCACGCAGACGGAGACTTCCATGCAAATACAGAATTCTTGTGAAGTTCGGAACGAAATCTGTTTGCATTAGGAAAACGGTAAAATAGCTCTGCAGGCACTGTAAAAAATGAGCTCTACACATAAGCATTACGAAATTTGCATTTCAAATGTTGCATAAATGGATTTGTTTTATTTAAATATTGAATTACACAAAATTATGTGATTTTGCTAAATGTAAAACAAGAGAAGTTATGGATTAAAAGGAAGAAATATAAAGTTCTAGACCATTTCTAGGTCATTGATGAAAAGTAAGCAAATTTGTGACATTGACCATGTTAAATTTGCACAAAAGAATTCCCTTGTTATCATTGAAGCAAACCAAAACACTTTCTGAAACATTATCAAATCATGCTGGGATAAGAAAGTTTGTATTTCATATGCATTGTTTTATATGGTTTTTAACTCGATTTTATGTTGATAATATAGTTACAAAAATTATTCAAACTAGATGCATTTTCACTAGTAGTCTAACAATTCAAAGCATGATTCACTTTGTATGAAATGCTTAAATTTTCTTTAAATCATCTAAGAACATGCCACAATTTTAAACCTAAGAGTATAGTATGTGTTAAAAATGATGCAGCATATGAAACCTAGGCATTTTGCATATACATTTTAACATCGCTGATGAATATTTAGAGAAAATAAACAAATGATTCAAGCTCTTTGTTTTGGTCCTTAACGAGCCCCTCGAGAAAATGCTGTATGGTCTGTATGGTCTCGTCCTTGTGTGAATCACCTGTAAATGAGAAATTAAACCGGTTTATAGAATGAGCATTTTATACATTTTCCCTATAGACATATGATTACTTTTCCTCTCCACCTGTAAAAGAGCCAAGATTTGATTAATTAGTCATCGAAGTGGCACATTGCCTGCTAGAGGGAGAGAAACCCTGGCCAAACGAGGCACTGACAAATAGGAGAGGTGACACAGAGGCCTAATTGGGGATTTGGTGTATATTTCAAGAGTCTGGAAGCCATTTGCCACCCTGCCAGATTGGCCCAGATTGGCTTAAAGACCACCGTTAAGCTATTTCAAGATTGCAGAGACCTTTCACCTCACAAAATGCAAGCGGAAGTGGGATAGTGGGGATTATTCATTTAAATTCAACAAGATTTTATTTAAAAATGAAAACACTTGTTCTTCTTTTAGATAACTGGGTGGTATATGGTCAGGCTGTTTATACGAGTGGAATCTTCTGTTAGTGCCTTCAACACTCATTTCTCAAAACTCAATATGAAATTTTCTGGAGTATCCACACAAATGGATTCAGACACAAAAATTTAAGTATAGAGGGCTTGTTGGGAAATAACTGCACAATTGTTTTAACAGAAAGCACATGAGGAAAAATTAATTCAATATTATAAGTAGCACACATAATGTTTTTTTTAGATTTAACCAAATCTGACTTGATCAAATTTTATTTGAAAGAGTTGCTCTAAAAGGCTCACGCTATATTGGTGGTAAATATCAAAGTTCTATATTTATTTATTAATTTATTTGAGTTAAAGCACCACAAACATTGGAAGTCACCAAACTATTATTATTTTAGAAAGGTACATGACCAATTGATTTGTGGACGTTCACAATAGCTTAAACTTGAGGCTGATTTTCACAGAATGTGGTGCACACCCTCATCTTACAACCCTTTATTGATAAGCCAAATTTCATAATGATCAACCTTTCATAATTGAAGTTATTAGCTGATGAAATTATTGGATGTTAAGGACATGTTAGCAAAGAAGAAGTATGCCAAATGCATCAAAGTTATAAAAGGTTTTGATTTGTGAAGCCCCTGCTTGCAGAGTTGAAAACGTTTCGCATTCGACCTCAAAATGTTCAGATGTTAAAGTTTTGTTAAGTTTGGGCTATATTCTGAAGATGTATGTCCATAAGTGAATTTGGTTCACGCCCAAAAAAGTCAATTAACTAGCATCTTCGAAACAATTTGATTAATTAAACTTCCTTTGATAACTTTTTGTCATTAGGGTCTTTAGATGATACAAGCCATATTTTGCAGTGTCGCATAGAATTGGGTGGGGGATTTGTGACCATCCTGCCAAGTTTGTGGTCTCTAGGATTTAAGGTCTGTGATGCCCAGACATTTTATGGCAGAATAATAATGAGAAAATCATTATTTGTTCGGTGCTTGGACTCCTACAAGTCCAGATTTCCAATGTAGTCTCAAACTTAAGGCTCCCACTAGTGAATCTGTGTTGTTCTTTCCGCCATATATGTAACTATGCGGTTGTGAAACTACACTAAATGGCACATATTTTGTAAGGATTTTTTGCTCACTCAATTTCCACTTATTTCCAGCTGTCTAACAGCTTCCTGACATCCGTTTCAAATCAAATCAGATCCCTTTATTGACACTCAACCATATATACAAGTTGCACTTGGGTGAAAGTCTTGGGTGCAGTTCTGAGCAACATTGCAGTCATGACAATGATGAGACATTTACCAATTTACAATAAACATTAGATTTACATAACACAATTTACATATATAATATACACATAATTACACAAAACACAATATACAAAGTGCAGTATACAATACATGCAATATAGAACACACATACAATAAAAATAGAATAGTATAGGTATTAATAAATTAGTATATATAAAATATACAGTAGGTTGTATTGTATTGACATTCAGGCTGTTGGTTGATAGTCAGTTGCCAGTGTGTTGTTAAGAGAGAATATAATATATGACAGTCCAGTGAAAGATTAATAAAGTTCAGTACTGATGTATTTTGATGGTGAGAGATCAAGAGTTCAAAAGTCTGATTGCTTGGGGGAAGAATCTGTCATGGAGTCATCTGGTGCGGGTCCTAATGCTGTTATGCCGCCTGCCTGATGATAACAGTGAGAGCAGCCCATGGCTAGGGTGTCTGGAGTCTCTGATGATCCTCCAAGCATTTTTCACACACCGCCTGGTAAATATATCCTGGAGGGAGGGAAGCTCACCTCTGTTGATGTGTCTGGCAGTTTGCACTACACTTTGCAGGGCTTTGAGGTTGAGGGCAGTGCTGTTGCCATACCAGGCAGTGATGCAGCCAGTCAGGATGCTTTCTACAGTTCTGGCGTAGAACTGTGTGAGGATGTGGTCACAAGTCACAATGGTCTCAGTGTGGACGGACCATGTGAGTTCCTTAGTGATGTGGACACCGAGGAACTTGGTGCTGACTCTCTCCACTGGTGCTCCATTGATGGTGATGGGGCTGTGTTCTCTGTCTTTCTCTCCTGATGTCCACCACAAGCTCCTTGGTCTTGCTGATGATTTAGGAAGAGGTTGTGCTCCCGACACCAGCGTGTCAGAGTGTGCACCTCCACTCTGTAGGGTTTTGATCAGACCTAACATCGTCATATTATCAGCAAACTTAATGATGGCATTGGAGGTATGTGTTGCCACACAGTACACACTATGTGTACAGGGAATACAGGAAGGGCTGAGAACACAGCCCTGCGGGGCTCCAGTGTTGAGGGTCAGTGATGAGGAGATGTTGCTGCCCATTCTAACCACCTGACATCTGCTTGATAGGAAGTCCAGGATCCAGCTGCACAGCAAGCTGTTTAAGCCCAGAGCACGGAGTTTCTCAACAAGCTTGGAGGGCACTATGGTGTTGAATACTGAGCAGTAGTCTACAAACAGCATTCTCACATGTGTTCCTTTTTTCCAGATAGAGCAGTGTGTAGTGTAGATGCAATGGCATCATCGGTGGAGTGATTGTTGCGATATGCAAACTGCAGTGAGTTCAGTGAGGTGGGGAGCACAGAGCAGATGTAATCTCTGATTAGTCTCTCAAAGCATTTGTTGATGATGGGGTCAGAGCAACAGGACGCCAGTCATTTAAGCAAGTGATTTTGGATTGCTTTGGTACAGGCACAATGGTGGACGTGTTAAATCATCTGGGGACTGAAGACAAGAGAGGAAAAGGTTGAAAATGTCCGTAAACACTAGCCAGTTGGTTCACACACACTCTGATAATGCAGCCCGGAATGCATTCTGGACCCACGGCTTATACAGAAGGATTGGGTTACATCCACTACAAAGACGGAGAGTGAACTAACCTCGGTAGCTTCAGAAGCGAGAGCGGTGTTCTTCCCTTCGAAATGAGCATAAAAATGAGCATTTGTCTGTTGAGAGACTTTGCTGTCTATTGATCCATTGTGAACTATGGGTGATTGTTGCTTGAAAATGTGCTTTGGTGAACTTGGATGCTTCATGGACCATTATGGACTGTGTAGATAAACATCACAGATAGTAAAGTCATTCTACATTTAAAGTTCATTCATACTTTAAATTGGAATACTTGTGTATTGAGGTGAAAAACATTGGAAGAGAAATCCGGCCGACAGAGATACAGGACAAAACAATGACGAACACACTAATGATACAACGTTTTAAGAGACATTTCAGTTTTTGTTGTATTATCCCACTGGTAATAAAAGTGCAAAAACAACACTCTTGTCTTATCTGCACTTCCTTCTGTAACTATGCAAATTAGATCAAATAGTGTTTCATTAACGGGTGCATTTCTCCATGAATTTTACAACTATTAATCTGTCTGGGACAGATTGGCTTGCTTGCTCTGCATATGCACATAGTGGGCTGCTTAATTGGCACAAGCTGCACACCGATGCAAAACAGCAAAAACGCAGTCTGTTAAAGCTAGTATAATACCAACAGTCAGAGCCATGGATTGTCTTCATTTTAAGGCACATTAAGTAGCAGCTTTTAAATGTATCTCTGTTTAACAAAGCCATGAAGGCCGTTGCTTTTGCTCATTTTCTGTTGGGAATATTTAGAGAGAGATGAATAAAACGTATTAAGCATTGATGGACATGATCTGAAATGCTCTTTGGATTAGAGCTCGGAAAGAGGAGACACTGATGACATTAAAGAGGAAAAATGTTTTGCTCAATCATTGCTCTTCCATTATTTAGGAGACTTAAAGGTAATTAAAGTTCACCCTTTGATATCTCAGCAATATAAGCACAGTTTGAAACATTGCTGGTGGAATTGGAAGGAAAACTGGCTGAAATGCATTCACATTCCTCTGAATGCATAATGACTGAAACACCATTAATGAATGACAGATATGTTTCCCTATTTGGCTGGTTTCAAAATTAATGTCTTTAGCTATTTATGTCCAATTGATCTATTTGTGATAAACTGAAAGCATGAGAGACAAAACAGTGTGATTTTTCATAAGTTCAAGATTTATCTGCTCCATACTGAGGGAGCATCTTTCGTTTTGAAGCCTCTAATCTCATATTGAATTGATTGTAGATAGAACTATCAATTATAGAGTTACTCAACATCACTGGCAAATTATTAAAACACAATAGTCACGTTTTATTTTGTTAATTAGATGTTGTTTTATTAGTATTGATAACACCTATAATTTCTTCTATTCCCTTTTTGTCTAAAGTCTCAATTTAAATTCCCCTTGAAGTGCATTGATGAGAGCAGTTCGATATGGTGGTTTGATGTTTCGATTGGATAAGGCTTCTCAACATCTATGGGACGTCATGGATGTTCCTAAATATTTTTAGCTAGAAGAGAGAGACTGCAGATTTTAAATGTTTATGTCTTTTGAAAAACAATTTTTTTCTCAATGTTTAGAAGTACGCTAGCATATAGTTGACCTTAAAGCTAATAGATATTGTCTTTAAAGTTTATTTTCTTAAAATAGTTTCTCTAGTACTGTTCTATTCCAAATATTTTGGAATCATCTCCGATTTAGACTATATGTGTGTGGCAGGGCGGAGGGCGGGGCCGGTCCCGTATTAGGCTAATCAAGCCTCCCTAGAGGGATAAAGGTCGACTGCAGAGGATCGTGCGGGAGAGAGAGATCTTTTACGGACATGTCCGTCATGTGTGTTAAGTTTATCATTAAAACTATTATTTATATTGTCAAGCCGGTTCTCGCCTCCTCCTTTCCCTTGAACTACGTTACACTGGTGCCGAAATCCGGGAAGGAGGAGGGATATGCTGTAGTAGAGTTCTCGCCACTACCGTCCACCCCAACGGAGCAGCCAGCCATCTGCCGGGGGACGATGAGTCCATCCATTCAGAAACCATACACAATACTAGCATGGGTCATCTACATTGACAAATTAAATCAAAGACTACTGACATTAGCCTAGTTTCCATCCACCTTTTTGCGCTATTTTGTTAAAGACAAAGTGAAAATGCGAAAAATATAATTACGACATTTGTCGCCTTCTGCCCGTTTCCATTCAAATGGCCTTTTATCGATAAAAAGGGCGTGTGCGATGACGTCATGCCTAAAATAAAAACACTTTTTATTACGACTGTAATATTGGTCCTGATGTTGCACCTATCACAGGTTGGCACCGGTTCCGACCCGAAAGAGAATCATGGCCCTGTTCAAGCTGGCAACCTGCACCAAGTAGTGGCGGAAACTTTCTGTCTCAGTATAAGGACCATCAATCGATGTGTATATGCTGTGTGCACAGCTATTGAAGAAAAAAATAAATGATGTGGTGTAATATCAGGGTTTACATATGATACATTCCTGATATTCAATATTTGGAACAATCCTCTAATGAAAAGCATCGCCATCACAACTGCATTATGTCCCGAATAGTTCTCCAGCAACTTTTAACGACCAACTAAACTTGATTATCATCTAAAATGTATTTTTGATTCAAAATGCAAATTTATATTTTCTGAAGAAGCAGTAAATGCGATTTGAGGTAAAGAGGGTTAGATTTAAAATATTTAAACATTATAAAATGTTAAAAATCTAGTTTTCTGAAAGTGAACTCAGCATTGGACAAATAGTTCTGATAGTTTAATGTCTTGAATAAAGTGCAGAACATTCTGAGAACGTCATTCAGCTGACTTTTTTCATCTACAGAACAGGGTAAAGCTAATTTAAGTTTGAGAAAAAAAAAAGGCATATAGGTCTAAAAAAATACATTTTTTCTCGTTTGGTAATTAATTTTTTTAATTTAATGCTTTTTTCGTTTGGTAATAAATAAAATGCATTTAATGTTTTTTTTTTTGTTTGGTAATTTATTTTATTTATTAAAGGGGATTTTGCTGGCATTTTTTCAAAAGTAAAACTAAACAATAATTTTATAGAATTAAATTAATTTAAAACATCTTTATGCACAGAAATTATATGTTTTTTTTTTGTACTGTGGGCTAATTCCGTGACTGCTGTCTATTATATTGAATGGTGTGGAAAAGAAACTTATAAATTAATAAACGGATGGATAATGTGAATAAATTAATCACAAACAGTGGCCATTCGTCATTTGTCACATTTGCAGAAATGCCGTAAAGATCAATACATAATCATGGACAATAAATTGACTTTCAATACTGTCATCATGATTAACACAGGCTAACGATTGGGCTAAACTCTGTCATGTGACACTATATTTTCACCTTAATGCCAATTTTATCGTCAAAAAGTTTTTCCAAACCATTTTTTTGTGACATGTGATGCATCGATATTAAACTGAAAAATATTATGTCGACATTTGTGACATTTTAGTGATAATGTGCATTTCCATCAGCTTTATTTTGATGCGCTGAAACTTTTTCCACAAAAAATCCTTGGATGGAAATGTAGTTATTGTAGTTATTGCTCTTTGTTCAAAAGCTTCACTTTTCACTCTGGTATTGATTAAGCTTCTGACCGTCCAATAATTATCACTGAGCACACTGGAATTAGCCTATTGGAATGAACTCATTAGAGTTTCTTGTTTCAATTGTGGCTTGGTTTAGTAAAAGCAGTTTATTTGATTGACCACATGAAGTATAGGTGTACAGTAAGTGATGTTCGAGATCCAGAAAGCCATTCGTGAGCTATCTTACTGGCTTGAAAAATCATCTGAGAGAGCAGTTCTGTGTTTTGTGGTTAGAATTCATGGATTCATGGTGCCACAGGGCTGAAGTTATTTTGTGGCAAGGATCAGAGAGATACCAGGGCTTACAGATACTTCATAATAATGGCCACAGGTGCAGATATATGTACCCAAATGTCAAGTTGGTACTTCTAGAAGCAGAAACAAATGTTTGACTTGGGAGGAATAAACTCAAAATCACTGTGACATTGTGTTTTTGTTTTTTTGCCTAATAATATATCCTATGTATGTGTTACTTCAAGTACTGTAGTAATAATAATGTTATATATATATATATATATATATATATATATATATATATATATATATATATATCAAACTAATTGTTTTTAATTAGTGTACAGTATATACACCAAATAAAATATAGCAAAAAGAATATATAGTATAAATAAATATTTAAATATTTTGTTATATAATATATACTATATGATATAAAAGATTTGATCTTCATATTTTTTTCTTATATAAATAAATAAATGTTAGTATAAAAAAATAAATAATAGTAAATATCTAAAAAATCTTTGGCCAGTGCTCAAAGGCTGTAGTTGAATATCTCAACTCAATATATAAACAGTATCTAAGGAGACCATTGGGTTATTTATTTACACCACAAATACAAGTCGGTGCATTTATGAGATTAATTAAATTAATACTATATAATAAATACATGATAATATGTTAAACACAGAAAAAGTTCTAATAAGCAGTTTTTAGTTGAAAGGCCAAGATTAAACTGAAACTTGAGGAACCGAAGATGCTATTTTTAGTTCACTAGTATAATATGATGAATTAAATCTTGTTTGATTAGTTAATTAAGATGCTATTTGCTTGATTCTTATCAGTTATTTAGAATTGGAAGACCTTTGAATGAAAGCAGATGCAGAGAGCATCAATGAGTTGACATAATGTCATCTATTTTGTATTCATCTGGATTGAACAGATAAGATGAGATACCTTCCCAGGTGTCATCTGATTTAGATGCTTTGATAACATACTAAGAGAGGACTCTAGTTGGTCAGCTGTTTTCTGTTAAATGATTGGTCCATATTTTGTTTAATAAGTGCATGTGATAATTTTATATAAATAGTTAGACTTTGCATAGCCAGACTTTTGACTGTTGTGTGCAATATGCATCAGAGGGTCAGTGAAAGGACAATGAGGGGTCCGGGACGATTTTAAGGCAATACAGACGTGTCACACGGGTGAATTCAGAGCTTCAGCTCTCCATATGATTTTACAGTAATGCATTTGGCAGATGCTTTTATCCAAAAAGTGACTTGCTTTGCATTCAAGGTTTACATTTTTATCAGTTTGTGTTCCCTGTGAATTTAACCCATGTTCTTGCTGTTGCTAGCGCCATGCTAGAGCTACAGGAACATAATTACAGTACATCATTATCAGACCATTTCATAAGACGGCACAAAATGTGTTGAAATAGAAAACCTCTCGGTAGCAAGAGCACATGTATACTTTATTCTCTACATGATGAGTGGATTTTATGAAAGGCATGAAAACTTACAACTGCTTGAAAAATCTGTTCTTGTAGGAAATGACTGCAAAGAGTTTGTTTAGTGGATTTTGTTCAGCAGTACCAGGGGCCCCGACTGAGAACTGAGATCTCTTAAATATCAAGTGACTGATACTGCACTGTCTTATGAATATTACATAAACACATGTTTTAGTGGGGGGGGGGCTGTTGGTAAACACATGTAAACAGTAAAAATTACTTTTCATGAAAAGTGCTAATTAGAGTAATATAAAAGAGGCAAGTGAGTTAAAGGTGATTGAATGAACGTTACATTTATATAGTGCTTTTTTGACACTACACTTAAAGCGCTTTACACAGTGAACAGGGAACCCTCCTCAACCACCACCAGTGTGCAGCATCCACCTGGATGATGTGACGGCAGCCATAGTGCACCAGTACGCCCACCACACTCCAGCTATTGGTGGAGTGGAGAGAGTAGAGTTATAGAGCCATTTAGTGGATGGAGATTATTAGGAAGACATGATTGAGAAGGGCCAATGGGGGGAATTTAGCCAGGACACCGGGGTTACACCCCTACTCTTTACATGATGTGCTCTAGGATTTTTAATGACCACAGAGAGTCAGGACCTCGGTTTAACATTTCATCCAAAGAACAGTGCCTTTTTACAGTATAGTGTCCCCATCATTATACTGGGGCATTAGGACCCACACAGAGCACAGGGTGAGCAGCAACCTTAGTTTTCCCCAGGAGGTCTCCCTGCTGCTGGCCATATCACCCTGTAGGTGATAAAATGATCTTGATTGTATTGTTTTTTTTTACAAATAGTCTCAACCTCCCTGCAGAAGTGTTATAATAAGATCACATGTTATCTGAGTGAATAGTAATTGTGGTCATTTTCTTTTGCTTTTCTATAATGTCCAAACTCTGGAAAACAACTGGACAACATAATTGAATCTATTTGTTTCAATCAATTTGCATCAGCAGTTTCCCTGCAAATTCGTATTTGAGTGTCCCCTTTCTGACGCCTTCAGACTTTGATTAAAGCAAAAACAAAACTGGTTATTAATGAACATATTTTAACAAATCAAATAATTTTCAAATATACATACTTATCCACTGTATACAGTATATGTTGTCCACAAAACAGCGAACAGTTCAATTTATCCCCAGGTTTGTGGGGGAGTCTGAAATCATCCACATTTATTTTTTCCGCAATGTATGGATTTTATTCGAATATCAACCAAATCAATAAATCATAATCATAATATGTTTGTAGTTTTAAAACTCTGATTGAGGTATTATTGTACAAATTAAAGGTAGTTAAATTACAAACAAAAAGGGAAAAGAAATTGGGATTGAACGGAGCATTTCAGTTGTTACATGGTAACAATATGGAATTTTTGTGTATTGAATGAACAGACTGAAAACACCATAGACTTGCATTTTATCAGGAATAAATTAAATAAAGTCTTTACATTATAAAAAGCAACTTAAATTGAATGCAGTAACAAACATCTAAACAGTCCTCTTCCAACTAAATTTGCCATCTTTTGATACAGTAAACTGAATCAACTCACTCTGCATTTTTACTAAAAATATATGTACAACTTTGTGAATAATTGTCAAACTAATCATATTAATTTTACAATATCATGTCAAATTTAATTACAACAAACAGTTTGACAACATTTGAAATAAATAAAATTAAAATAACTACACTACACCACTTATTCATTCTCACAGATGCAATGGAGTATCGGTCTTACTCATTACTCATACATACTCATTAGACTAAATGGTTTCACATCTACAGTCACTTTTAAGTCACAGCACCAGGCAAATCAACATTTATTAACCATTATTAAAAAATCTATTTCTTCCTGTGTGCACAAGTCAATGGCTTTAAATAGTTTTGTGTACTTCTATTCAGTCAAACTCTGTATTCATGTTCAGCATTGCAATTCAGACACCTTGTTAAACTCAAACTGAAGAAAGAGCTTCAATATGAAACATATTTCAATATAGAGAGTTCATTAACAAACCGCTGACCTGTAAATGCGTCACTTTTATTGAAACCGATTGAGCTGGTATAAAAATCAGTCACTGAAAAGCAAACATCAAAGAAGACAATCATTTGTGGATTGGTCAGACGTATGGACATATGTTATCATTGTATGCAATGTTCCTGACCATGTGATGAACAGTCCCAGGGAATCAGTTCACAGCTCTATACAGTTAATTTCCCTGTCCACAAACCCTCATCTCATCTTTCTCAGCCGCATTCTGTTTTCTTTGTCCCGTTTTTTCAATGTGATGATGAACTGGGTAAAAAACAGCTCCTGGTCTTTCCTCTTCAGAACTTGTTTGAATCGTGGATCTTTCCCACATTTTTCAGAAAACTCTTTAAACGTTGACCTACGAAGGAGAACATAAAAATATGAGATTCTTGGGGATGTTTTTTACCCTGCTGAAAAACAGCTTAAACCAGCCTAAGATGTTTATCTGGTCAGGCTTGTCTGCTTTGATGGTTTTAGCTGGGTTTTGGGCACTTGTCAGTGGGTCAGACTGGGAGACCAGCTACACTGGAAAACTGGAGAAGCAAATTGACCCTAACGAGTCATGCGAGTAGAGAGGTTTATTCTTAAAATAATTAAAAAAACTGAAGTGACTTTTTGCACCCGGGAATGAATAGCACCTGCCACACAGTGCAGCTATTTGCACCCCAATAGTCTAGTGGAAGCATAGATATTTATGACAAAATGTGTTGTATATGCGTCACTACAGTGGTGTGGGGCATAACACCTTTTAATGCACCTTTTCGTGTGGGCGACCCAGGTTCAATTCTGACTTTGTCCCATTTTGTTCCCATTCTGTTTCCTGTCTCCACTCATAATATTCTCTTTAATACTACATACACTATATATATATATATATATATATATATATATATATATATATATATATATATATATATATATATATATATATATATATATATATATATATATATATATATATACCTATATTACATCTAGATGTATCAACGTGCTTTGAGTTGACACATCCAGTCAGCTTAACATATCAATTTGTGATTCTATTAACTTGTACTTAAGTTGAATTAACAAGTGTATTTGTCATCTCAACTCGCTTAAAAAGTTGTCTGAAAAAAGCCAGCTACCAGCATGCACTGCAGCATGAATTTATAACGAGGTTAGTGTTGTAGGTTTGTTTTCTTGCTATTTGCAGACTTTATTTGTGCTGCTGTTGTTGTTTTTGTCATTACTGTTGATTAATAATTGGTTTTGCAATGTTAAGAGCTTATCTTTTAATTAATGATATTTGCTGATATCACTATAACTGAGGTTTGTGTACTAAGTGTTTACATCCATATACCTCATAATCAAACTGTGTAGTATGCATGTAGCCTGTGTCTAACAAGAAGAGGCCATCCTACAGAGCAAAACTTGCAGGGTTTACTTGGCAGTTAAAGTTAGGTTCACTGAACACACATTTACAGTGGTAGGCCTTACATTTCAGTAAAGTAAGGGTGATTTCACATATAGTACATTTTCAGTGAACCAAACCAGAAAGGGAACCAGCCGCAAATGACCTCAGTGCTTTTGGAGTTCACAATGTAAGTGGACTTAAAAGAGGAACCAGTTTCTATTTTAGGTTCTCTTTACATTAATATGGTCTCAGACCCCTTGTTGTTCACACCACAGCTCCTTAAGAACTCAGACCCCATTATTATTTAAAGGAATGTTCTTGGTTCAAGACAAGTCGACAGCATTTGTGGCAGAATATTGATTACCACAAAAATTTTTTTTGACTTGTCCATCTTGTTGAGCTTAACTTATATTGAACCCGGAACATTCTTTTAAATAGGGATCCTATTATCTACCTAGGTATCTGCCAATAAATTGTATTTTGGCCCTATAAATCATCAAAGATAGCGTATTCTTCCACTGAGTCTCATCCGGCCAATCCAGGTGCAGTTTCTCCACTGCATGTGTGATGATCTAGATTAGCTTTTTGTAAGCCACAGAGGGCCTGGAAATCTGTGCCCTGGAAGACAAGGTCTTGGCCTTGCCACCGGCAAACTCCTCAGAGTCTGAATCCAAGTACAGTATATAAGGCATCCTCATTCACCAGCCCAAAGGAGATTGTGTTGCAAGCCTTGGGGCTGGAGCATAAACTCTTGCATGTAAATTCAATGGGTGAATGTCGCGCTGAGTCAGGAAAGAGCAAGAGGGAGAACCAAAGGTCGGCCTGCTGCTCACTATCCATCTCCTCAACCACTGCATTGCCTCCCCATGGATCCAGCTGTCATTCGCACTGGTAGACATTCGGCTGAAAAAAAGGGGAGTGGGCAACCTACTCAAATCCCTCATGATGGAGGTGAGCCTCATGTCCATACATTCATCATTTTGCAATGCAGGCAATCTGATTCCTGCTAGTGCGACCTCTGTGTGGGGAAATCCTAGACAAGTCACGCATTTTTTGGTGAGTATTTACGCCTACGGTGTACCGCATACATGGAGGTACACACTTCCTGAACAACATCCTTGTGTTTGCCATTCAAAAGGGAGAAATTAAACCTTGCTTCGGCTTGAGTCGCAAGAACAACATGGGCTGTACTTGAAGTGAAGTAAATCTGAGTAGATGGCTCAAAAGGAGCCCATTACGTAACTCATTATTAGGAGTCACATAAGCGCCATCAGCAAATAAATTGGCGTGATTCTGTCGGGCTTCAGACCATTGTGACCACCAGGGGGTGTTCCCATTGCGTCAGCTACTGAAGCAGCATCAAAGTGAACAAAAAAAAAATATATATTATTATAATTTTTTTTTTTCTGTGACCAGAAAACCATTGATTATTCAAAATTGCTCTATCCGCAATTGTTTGTGAGGTATGTACTCTTATAGAGGTTTGATTGCAGTTGTTTTCATGGCTTGACTTGAAAGTCATCTCAGTGGAACAATAGAGAGCCTCAGGATGCACAACCGTCAGCACAATTCAACTGGTCTTATCATTTGTAGGCTACAATTTTGGAGTACAGGTGAAAACACATGTACCTACTACATGAGCAATGTGTTCTCTCTGTAATTTCTCTGTCTCAATGCAAGTCCCTGTTCTGTGTCCTGAAACAAATGCTTGTCATTCACAGCCTTGTTTCACAATCAATCATTATGAAGGATTATTTTAAATTGGATATCTTTGGAAGTACAGTATTGAATGACTGTGGCATTAAATGTGATTTTACTGTCTATTTTCATATATATATATATATATATACACACACACACACACACACACACACACACACACACACACATGCACACACACAATGGTAAGAATTAAATATAGGTAATTTAACACAATTTTCACAAAAAAAAAAAAAAACAATTGTGTGCTGTTTGCCTGTGCTACACTTACCCCCACAATATTTATAACACACAATACAAGGGCTTAGTGTTGCTATGTGGTTGCTAAGATGCTCCGAGTGGTTTTAGTGTGATGTTATACGGTTGCTAGGGTGTTACGAGTGGTTTTTAATGAGATGTTGTGGTGTTCTAGGTGTTTTTTAGAGTGATATGTTGCTACTAAGGTGTTCACAGTGGTTTTTAGTGTTGTTATGTGGTTGCTAAGATGTTTTGAGTGGTTTTTAGTGTAATGCTATTAGGGTTGCCACATGTCCCGTAAAATATGGGATCGTCCCTTATTTAAAAATAAAATTGTGCATCCCGTATCGAAACAATACGGATCGCAATTTGTCCTGCATGTGACAAAGATCGCATGTGACGAGATCGCTAATTTAACATTGATACAAGTTGGAAAATTTGCATATGGTGGGTAAGGGACCATTTGAAAAGTCCACACATTGTGCTAAAATGTGCTAATACTGTGGAGGATGTGGTATGGAACCATCTGAAAAGTCTAAAAATGGTGCTAAAACTGTGGATTGTTTTCTGTATAATTGTTCAGTAAGATCAAACAATGTATGAAGTCATAAAAACAAGTACAGGTGAAGCAAAACCAACTAAAATGTATACATAAATAAGTATAAATAAAATTTAAAATTATTAAATAAAAAAGAAATTCATATAAAAGATTTAATATTTTTCTAAGTCATGGGTCAGGAATGTTCTCATTTTAGGATATAAGAAAGGATATCAATTTTGTATTAATAATGCATATTAACTTAATGCATTTATTGCTAAAAATGCGGATTAAGTGGTTAGAGGCCGTGATGTAGTGTTGCTATGTGGTTGCTAAGGTGTTCTGAGTGGTTTTAAGTGTGATGTAATGCTGTTCATAGGGTGTTGTGTGGTTGCTAAGGTGTTCCGTGCAGTTTGTAGTGTTGCTATGTGGTTGCTAAGGTGTTGTGTGCAGTTTGTAGTGTTGCTATGATGTTCTGTGTGGTTTTTAGTGTGATGTTATGAGGTTGTTATGGTGTTCTGTGTAATTTTTAGTGTTGCTATGTGGTTGCTTAGATGTTCTGAGTTCAGTTCAGTTCAATTTCAGTTTTATTATTTACCCTCACAGGAAATTTCATTTGCACAAGTGTCACATTATAAACATCCAAGCACACAAGTCAATAAAAAAAGAGAAATAAATCAGTATTCATGTCAAGAGCAATAGGGATTAGTCATAATATACTTAAATAGGGTACATACATTATACAAAATAAAATAAAAACATAAGAGATCAAAACTAAAATTAATTTAACATGCCAACCGCTACAGGGAGAGGTTTTTAGTGTGATGTTATACTGTTGCTATGTTTTTCTTGGTGTGTTTAGAATGTTGCTATTCACAAGTGTTGCTTTGTGGTTGCTAAGATGTTCTAAGTGGTTTTTAATGTGATTCTATGTGGTTGCTAAGGTGTTTTGGGTGGTTTTTAGATTGATATGTGGTTGCTAAGTAGGGTTAGGTATTGAGAACCGGTTCCGAATCAAAAACACTTATGCATCATTTGGAGTGGTTACTGAAGTAATCTTATACTGATGTGCAAGTTATGAATGTCCGACTCGAAATGAAATAAAAACTGTTGAAGTCTCACAAGACTGAAGTACAACATTAGATTACATAACACAATCAAAACTGTTGCTGGAACTGTTACTTTTTATTTCATATTGTACTTCAGACCTGTGAGACTTTAATCAAGCAGTGCAGTTACTGACTGGTCGTTCATATGACAACATGCAATTAAAGATGCACAAGTGTTATTGTAAAAGTGGATTTTTTTTAAAGTAATGAATGAAATATGCTTGGAGTGTTTCATACAGTTCCCTATAACATTTCCATCTACATGATTTATTTAATATGTTATCTTCCTTAATATATCCTGTATATATATATAAATATTTATATATACCGTACATATAGTTTTTCTCTGAGGACAAGAGTTAATATTAATATTAGAGCATTGACTCACGTCCCTGCTGTTCCTTACACTATAAATTAATCAATAAATAGAATTCAGCAAAAGCAGATTTCTGTTCAACTTATCAAAAGGCAAACTTCAAGCCAAGAGCTACAATCCCTGCGGTGACTCTTCTGTGTTTGAATTCACATCGGCGAGAGACCTCCGGGAGGAAACAAGGTTATCAAATACATAAACATGGAGCCAAACTGCAAAGTCCATCAGTTATTAACACCTTTACTGAATAAATAATCTGTTCTACACCCGTCTTTCATTAAGGCATCTGCAAAAGGTTTCAGTGTGTCACACTTATTTAATCCCATACTGTATAATAACTCACTTGGATGTGATTTTTGACTCCTCTAGCAGTTTTCTGTATTCTTCTTTTGCATGCTGGAGTTTGCACTTTTTCTCTTTGTACTCCTCTTTCATTCTCGCTTTGACAAATTGATCAAAAATCTGTGAACAAATGGGACAATTGTGATCATTTTTAGACATTTTTTAAAATGTGTTTTGTTTGATAATGCTAGTGTGAAGTTGTATTAATGTTTGAGGTATATAAAAGCTTGTGTGAGAGGAAGCAATGCCTTGATGTCATACCTGTTTACGTTCTTCTGGACTCAGCAGCAGGTAACGTGGATCAAATACAATTTTGTGTAATTCTTTCTCCCAGGTAGAGAATGCCGACACCTGTTCAAGACAACCAGGAAAAATACTATTCACCCAGAACTAACCAATGGCAATTACTTGTTGTTGTGCTTCACTGGAAGATTCACACTGTGTGCACATATACTGGGTTTAAAAGACAAAATGTTCCCTCTGTAAGACTTTTTTTTTTTTTTTTTTTTTTACAGATGTACTACTACTTGTATATATATTTTTATATGAAGCATGTTTTATGCATTGTCAAAATGAAGCACATTTTCCCCACTAATTCTCATGCATCAGTACAGTTTACTTTTTATTTTTTTGGCCATTTCCATTATTTTCTGTACATTTTCTGTACTGCATTACAAAAAAATTAAATTAAATAAAAATAAAAATACTAAGGCAATAAAAAAATATGACCATGATGTAAAAAAAACAAAAACATATTCAAATTATCATCATTATTTTTTCATTATTTATATATTTTTACAGTAATGAGAATGATAATTAATTGTCATGAAAAAACAGTAATAACATAATTCATGTTCGTTTTGCAAAATGTAGTTTCTATTTTATTTCTCTTGATTCTGTGATGAAATTTGACCCAGGTTTGTGAGACAAAAAAAATAAAAAATTCTGTCATCGTTTACTTACCTTCATGTAGTTCAAAACCCGGATGACATTCTTTCTTCCATTGAACACAAATGCAATGCATAATGTTAGCTTCAGTCATCATTCACTTTCATTTGCATAGTTTGGATGGAATAAAGATGCAATACAAGCACAATTCAATACATCTCATTTTGTATTCCACAGACGAAAGCAAGTCATACGGGTTTGGAACCTGAAGATGTGTATACGATGACATCATTTTCATTGTTTGGTAAAATTTCCCTTTAACCCCCCCAAAAGCCTGAAGCTTCATCAATCTCATGGACTTCAAGTTCTCACCCCTCTTTCCAGAAGCATGTCTCTGAAGTGGCCGATCCGGAGCTCTAGTGGTAAAACCATCTGATGAGATGCTCCGTTATTTCCTTCGCTCAATTCATCACACTCAGGGTGCTCCAGCCTTTAATGAAATTGAGACAAAATACGACAGTTCTAATTGCTTCGTGTTAATATCTCAATAGATAGTGTCAAAAGATTGAGGATATAGAGTGAAGGGTGTGATACATTGACTCTGGCCAAACTAGTCATATTTCTCTGTTTACATTTACATTTATGCATTTGGCAGATGCTTTTATCCAAAGCGACTTACAGTGCCCTTATTACAGGGACAATCCCCCGGAGCAACCTGGAGTTAAGTGCCTTGCTCAAGGACACAATGGTGGTGGCTGTGGAGATCGAACCAGCAACCTTCTGCTTAACAGTTCAGTGCTTTAGCCCACTATGCCACCACCACTCCACTCTATTCTTTGGAATACTTGATTCTCAGTGGTTGATCACAGCATTCTGTGGTTCTCCTAAACTTTCTGATTGTAGTCCCTGGCCCCTGATTTTCTTTTCATGCAACGGTCTCATGTTTCTTCTAACATTCTTGACAAATGTATTATATTAAAATGAGCTAATGTAACACAATTCTTGAAAATATTTGTCACAATTTCAATGCGTGAAAATAATTTACATTAGTAAAAATGGAAGTTGACGTAATCCATTTGTGTTGGGACAACATATATTATTGTTGTTTACCATAACCACATGAGGTGATGTCAGGTTCCCAGGATGCACTATGGCATGAGTACAAATTGCAAATTCATATTTTAATATTTATTGTTTATTGCGTTATTTATATTAGCGATTTTTTGTTGTTGCCCTTTTGGAGTCATGTGTCATGATGTGTTACCAAATGTGGTTTTTGAGTGTCATTGTGGATTGTGTGTTGGATGTAAACATTTCTGAGACTACGAGCTGTACTTTTATTTACAAATGTTAGCAAAAAAGCTCAAGACAAATTACATTGCCTAGACATAATAACAATGACAAGTTTAACAAATTATTATTTAATTTGATAAAATAAATGAAATTTGTAAACAAGACTACAATAAATCCATTCAAATAAATTATTATTGTTTAAATAATATGTATACGTAATTTAATTAACTTAATTTAAGTGCGCTCATTCTTAACAGTAATAATAATAATAATATTTGCAATCTCTATGTCTATTAAAGGTATCATGAAAGTAGCCCATGCAACTCTTGCATACTTTTCCAAGTCTTAAAAAGTCATACAAAAGGGTTTGGCGGGAAACAACCTGAAATTTAAGGCCACGTCCGCACACATCTATTCTCTTTTCTCCTTAATTTTAATAAATATCGAAAATATCAGTAAATATCAGCCTTTGTGAAATTCCTATAATTGATGCTATGAACCACAAGAAACAAAAATCTGTTTAATACCAAGTGATTTTTTTTTATTATTTTTTTTTTTTTGTTATTAAATGCTCAAAGCAAACAAAATCTCTCACATTTCTTTTTGAAATGTAAATTGAAGGGACCTGTTGCTGGTTCTTTTATTAAAAGTAGACATTTGCCATATTTCAAAAACCCAACTCAAAACTCCAATAGAAACCATTTGCTGTGAGTGCAGATGTTGCCTATACAAAGCCAGAGACTTTGATTACCAGGGTGAGTGACATGGAACATGTCTGTCTCGATCCCTCTTATCAATTAAAGCAGAATTTACCACTTTCTGAATATATTTCTTGTCATCTTTTTTACTATACATGGCTCATCTACACTTACTTGTTGCGTTTGGTCTTTGAATTATGATCCTCATCATCATCTTCATCATCTGTTAATGAAACAAGAAAACTTCTCATTAATTTAACCAAATTAGAAAAGTATTTGTACTGTAATGTAGGGGAGGCCAGGGCTACTTGTCACACTTTGTGTAGATTTATTTTAAAAGTAAGTTTTTTTTGTGTAGGAATGTGTTAAATCTTACATTTAAACTACATTTATGTATTTGGCAGATGCTTTTATCCAAAGCGACTTACAGAGCCCTTATTACAGGGACAATCCCCCCCAGAGCAACCTGGAGTTAAGTGCCTTGCTCATGGACAATACTCGAGGACAATTTCATTCAAGGTGGTGGCTGTGGGGATTGAACCGGCAACCTTCTGCTTACCTGTTCTGTGCTTTAGCCCACGATGCCACCACCACTCTTGAGTACAAAAAAGGAACATGTTCACCATTATTGCACAGGATAAAAATATAGTTAATTTAATAAATTAATCTTTAAACATTGAACAATACTGTATATGGGGTAAGTTATCACAATTGGAAACTGCAATTAAAAAGCCTATTATAGATTGTTCTGAAACATTTATAGAGTTAAACCATTCTGGAACTCAATTCAAAACAATTAATTAAACAGAAACAGAAACAGAAACAGCTTTATTGCAAAGTATGCTTACACATACAAGGAATTTGTCTTGGTGACAAACATCAAAAAAATCAAACCATTGCTTTGGCCTAGCACTATTGTAATTAATACACTGCAAGAATTACAGACACAAACACAATTATTTGGAGTCAAATAGGTCCAAATTAGTAAATAAATCTGCAACAAAATGGCATAGTTTTGTTAGTTTTGCATTCAACACCAGCTGTTTCAGCTTCTGTCTATCAGTAAGCTTATCTCCACCATATCAGGTTGTTAAAAAAAGCTCAAATGGTCATATTTGAATTGTAGACGTCAAACAGATTAAGGTCATCAATAGATAATCTCAATGAAACGACAATAAAACTAAATCAATAAAGATTAAAAGCCTTCTGGGAAATCAAGTCAACCGTATAATAACTACCAGACAAGATCCAGACTAATTCAATATTTGCTAAGCCGCCTCATTGGATTAGAGCTTTTTGTACATCCACGAGAACGGCAGTTCTGTAGTTTGCGGGTGCATGAAACTTTTGCTTGAGCATCATTATTGCACTATGAGGATTAAACTTTGGTGTCAAGTTCATGACCTTTACACAGAATGTGACCCTGAATACAATAACATGAGCTAAAACAGGGTGTTAGGTGAATTAATATAGCCTTTAACCCTTTAGTCAACAGTATAGGGCTTGCACAATCACTCATACTACTAGTCGACTATCCATGTTTACCTTTTATATATGGCTTACCACACAAAAAGGATGCAATGGTATCATGAATGTAGTCCTCCTCCTGATACTCATCAAGTATTTGGCAATGGAGAGAATTTTGGAAATGCTGTTTCTGGTGGAGAACGTAAAGGTAGCGAAAATTAAGACGTTTCAAACGAGAATAGATGAGTGTGGACGTGGCCTTAAATTTCAGGTTGTTTCCCGCCAAACCCTTTGGTATGACGTTTTAAGACTTTAATTTAATTTAATTTAATTATGCAAGAGTTGCATGGGCTAGTTTCATGATACCTTTGCTTCCTTGTTGAAGCTTGAAAGCGAACTCTCTATCCACTGCTGTTGTATTGAGAAGAAAGAAAGAAATATAACACAGGGTTTGGAACAAGATCAGGTTGAGTAAATGATGACAGAATCCAAACCTCAAAGCAAAAAGAGCCCCTGAAAACTCTCACCTGAAGAGTCTTTCTTGCGTTTGTGTGGTGGATCTTCAATAATTCTGTTGAGGTCTCCACGGTCTCTCAGATCTACTGGTTTTTCCCATACTGATAGATGTATGCTGGGATTGAAGAAGAAGACCCTGTCATCTCCTGTCCACACTACACACCTAGAGAGAAGAGAAAAAAATGAATTGCTTGCTTTAATATACTCATACATAGTCCAACTGCCTCTTGGTGGTATTCTCAAAAGGAGACTGGGAAATCTCATAAGCATCCGCAGTGAGACAAAATTGAACCAGACAACTAAGAATGACAGAGGCGGGATTTGCAAGTACAATTTGAAAGAGCACAGTTAGGATTTAGTTTTGAGTCATTAATCCAAAAAGTCACATTTTTGAAAAGATCTATACTGGATATATATCTACCTTATGGATAATGTAGACCTATTTCAGGCCTCATGCATGTCAGATAAAGTATTCATGGATTCAGCATTAGTCTGTGAGGTAATTTTATACAACCTCATGCCAACCATGACAAAACAATTCTGACATTTCATTTTGCTACTCCCATCACATCAGCGAGATTGGCTCAGCCTTCCTATACTGTAGAACTGACCCAATGATATTAAAAAATCTTCGAAACGGAGCATCTGCTCTGCTCATATGCAGTTATTCATAGTGGGGACAGATGGTCGGCGGTTGTCCCATGCCTTATTTGTCCTTTCTGTAATATTGCAGAATTTTTAAATCGCATCCATGAAACCACCATATTTCTCTAAAAACAAACAAAACAACAACAAAAAAACACACAACTACAAAACTAGATTTGCATTATAAAGGAAAGTGCATGCAATGCATATAATAATAGTTTTAAAGTTTTAGTCAGCTTAGACTTTAGGTTTCAGTTCGGAGTAAATGAAATGCAGCATGAGTCGCTTTGCCATCATAACACTCAGCATGCATCTTGTTATCAGTTAGCTGTGCATGAAAATTAAAGCAGAGAATATAAATGGTTAAATGTGAGCATGAAATATGACTAATCACAATTCAGTATGCAAACAGACATGAAAGTTGACACGAGGGAAAAGGTGTTTAAATATGTTTAAAATGGTGGCAGCTACAGGACCAGGAAACTGTTCCTCTTATACATTCAAACACATTTTAACCTAAAATATTGATGTTGATAATAAAAAATAGTAATGTGGTCTTGGACACGTCAACTACCCAAATGTGAAAAACAAGACCAATTGCAATTCAGTGTGTAAATATTACAATAGTGTCATTGCTGCTGGTTGGTTCCCTTGGTTCCGAATATTCAGACATATACAAATATATAAGTCGTTTGAGAGTGTAGGGAGAGTGTGTCTTTCGCAATGCTTAATAGCACTCCCGTTAAGCACCGCGAAAGACCCAATCGAGTTGCGGTCACTGCAGAGCTCTTTTGGCGCACTTTGTTGGTCGCGATTTTCTGATTGGTGGATGATTTCTCATCAAGGGTAGTGTAGTACTTCACCACATATTCCGGCATTTTATGCGGTTGGTTTTTTTTATGTAGTTGAGAACACACTGATGGCTTCAACTGATAGCTCACGGTTGATCTGTCTTTTACGTCTGCAACAACTAATTGATAAACGTGATCATTATCGATGATGGAAATCATCGACAACAAATTTCATTATTGATTTGTTGGATATTTGCAGTAAGTCGTGTGCCCGTCGTCATGTTGTGAAAGCACTTTATAAACACTTCAAAGAAGACCATAATAAGCATACAGGTTAATGTGGACCGGTTGCTGCGTCAGGTGCATTGACAGAGTGCTTGTGCTGTTTGATGCGTTAGAGTTGTTTCTCTCCAGCGCATCACTTACATTTTACTGCTATTTTCTATGTTTTATATTGTAAACGTGTTATGCATTCAAAATCAGCCACGTATTTCGCAAAACTGTTTGTTCTTACCACAAGCGAGTCTCTGATAAACTCTAATGAGCAAGCAAGCGCACGCATCTGCGTCAATCAAACCGATCGCAATGGAGAAAGGGAGTGCAATCATTTAAATTAAACTGCCTAACATCATACCACGATTTAAGTTTCAATGTAATCAATTGTGCAGCTTTCATGGATATTAGACTGAAGTCTCAGCAGTCAAGGTGTGCCGGTTTTTAAAGAGTTTTTCTCATGTAAATGCAGTCTTTTCAAGCACGAGAGTGAATTTGCACAGGGTTTATAGATGATTGTACTATATTAAACTGTACGTAATGCTGAATATAATGTATAATAATGCTAAGGGTCCTGATATTTGAAAGTCATCCTGATAATGCCACATGTAATGTCTGATTTCATTATGTTACAGATTTTTTTGTCCCACTCCATGCCCTATAGATCATTTTACTCTTTAATGAGTTTTACAAGTAAAGGGACTGTTTCGCATAGGTCCTGAAATTAATAATAATAAATTCAGACTTAACTTTTGATGATTCAGGCTTTGTTCAAATTTTTGTGAGAGAATAGATTTGTGAATTTAATAATGTAAATCAAACCAAATCCTTACGCCCTGTATCATTTTTATTTTTTTTAAATCATATTTTAATAAAATACAGGACATGCAATTTAATTTTTTCATAGAATCAAAGATAAATCGATTATCAACATTATCGTTATTTGCCGCCCTACTGTCTTTAAAGGTGTACGAGTAGTCGTTAAAAATCAATTGCACAATGGAATAATGTCATAAGATTTTTGCTCATGCACTCTATTGAATGGTGAACATTCAATGGGGGAGTTTCATACAAAGTATAATATCATAAAAGCTAAAAATAGATACCATAGCTAAGACCAAAGTTATCTACAAAACAAAGTTTGAACGGAGTCTGTACATTTCAGAAGTTCAGGCCAAAAAATCTGCATAGGTTTAAAGCTGTACCCTTATTATCAATACAGTGCAGCATTGAATGCATTGAAATGTGCTTTAAAGCCAAGAACTCTGCTCTGAACTGCTCTTTTGGCTCTTTCACCAAACGAATCTCACCCATTGTGTATAATCGCATAACAGTTGGTGTCTGCTATTCAACAGAGTCCCAATGCTGCTGTCATCAAGCACGTTAAATGTGAAGATTTAACAGTGAGTCAACAAAAGCTGAACACGATAAGCTATGACGCCTGCAAAAAATGTGTTATGTGTTTGTTTGTTTGCATGCATGGAAGGAAAGCCCACACTGATTTGGCAAAGAAAAAAAAAACAGTCTTGCATAACACATTGTCCTAATGCAGGTTTGTGGTTGGGTCTCATTGCATCTATTAAGTGCTGGAGGTTTGCCATGTGCACTGCTGTATTTTATTCCAGCATGTGTTATTGTCATCAAACACTCAGTTAGAAAGCAACATGCATCATTTAAATGGCAATATAGCTGCTGACATTTCTGACAGAATGAAAGGAGATAAAACAAACACCTTTATGGAACAAACCAGCTATTTAAGTATTCCAAAACACAGTAGAAAAACACAGCAATTACAAAAGTGGCTTTTTAAAATGTAGGCTGACACGGAGTCATGTGTGAGAGTACAATTGATTGGCTATTATATTGCATGCAGAGAATCATTTATAAGCAATGAAGATGCATCGAGCTGAAAGTGAGTATTGCAATTATTTATATAAATTGGGCGGTTACCATGGTGACCCAGGTATAGGCGTTGATGCGACCGGTCGCTTGTCTTTGGGAGAGATCTCCTCATCAATGTTAATTTTAAATGGCTCATCCTGGACACAAAAACACAAACAGAAATAAAGAGGATATGTCAGCATGGCATATACAGGGATGAACTTTATGATGATGTCTGAGTGATCAGAAATGTCCTCATGGGACATTGAGGAATCAGAAATGTCCTCATGTGACATTGTGGATCTTAAGAGGCAGCATTTTGGTAGAAGACAACAGATGTGTTTAAAATCAACAACAAACCATCTTACCCTCTGAGTGAGACATGATTTTAACTTGTGGGAAATAATGTAGGGTGGCACATGTTTATCAGAAATGGATAGGACTGTGAAAAATTAACCTCTAAATTATGTTAAAGCACACACATGTATACTCCGTGCCTACCAAGACAGCACTTTAAGGCATCAAATGTGCACATCTGATGCAAATGGTATGCAGCAAGTAATGTGGCTTTCTAAAGGCCGATTTATTCTTCTATGGCATAGAATATATGTAGCTGACGTGCACCTCTTAAAAAACGTAACTGTGTGTTGCGTCGACGCCAGGGCTGGATTGGAAATCTGGCATATTCCCAGTGGGCCGACGCACTTTGGGGCCGATCAGGTGCAGACTAGCCATCGGGAGAACCAGGCGGGCTGGTGGGCCGGCAGCAAAATGGGCTGAATGGGCCGCGTTAAGATGAAATGAGCCGTTGCGTTATGCAGAACGGGCCACAAAACGGTAGTATGCCGAAGGGGGCAGCTATATGCAGAAAAGGACAAACTCATATAATCATACAATAAATCATATAATATTGCCTATATGCATTGCAAAGTCTTTAAAAGGACACCCATTTAGTGTTCGCCAAGAGAGGTATAGTTATTAATTAATTTGATGATTTATTTTTCAGCAGGGAACATCGAAGTTATGTCAAAATATGTATTTATTATTAATTAAGCAACTCAAGCACAAGCATACAGTATTATTGCCATTTATTTGTTCCCTGCAATACAGGCAGCATGTATAATCAATAATATGTAGCCTACATCAATTTCAACATGTTCAAATACTCCTTTTTAATGCTAAAATAATTTTACATTGCTTTTGTTTATTTATGATGTATATTAAGCATTTTGTGCATACTTATATATTTATTTATTTTTTTCTGGGGGTTAAAGTAAAACATTTTAAATGATGTAACTGTCTGATTAATAGCTGAAATTCTTGAAAAAAGAAATGTTGGCATAATACTGTACTGCTATTTCTTTTAAAAATAAACAGTAAGGATTTTGTTTTAAAATATTATTAATAATAGTAAAAATGTTGAACATTGGGAAGTAAAAAAAAAAAATCTGATATTTTTAGGATTTTTTTTTTTTTTTTTTTTTTTTTGGTCAAATGGGGTAACCATGAGAAAAAGTATTGATAACTAAATTTAAATAATATATATAAATATATACATATTTATATATATTATACATTTTTAATCAATACTTTTTCTCAGTATATATATATATACGTATATATGTTTATATATATATATATATATATATATATAAACATATATATATATATATATATATAAACATATATACGTATATATATATATACTGAGAAAAAGTATTGATTAAAAAATGTATAATATATATAAATATGTATATATTTATATATATTATTTACATATATATATACTATATATATATATATATATATATATATATATATATATATATATATATATATATATATAGTGCATTCATAAAGCTTTCAGATGATAACTTTGCAAATGTATTAAAAAGAAAAAAACTGAAATATCATATTGACATAAGTTTTCAGACCCTTTACTATGACACTTGAAATTGAGCTCAGGTGCATGCCATGTCTCTGGATTCTCTTTGAAATGTTTCTACACTTTGATTGGAGTCCACCCGTGGCAACTTCAATTGATTGGACATGATTTGGAAAGGCACACACCTGTCTATATAAGGTCTCACAGCTAAAAAGATGGGCTGGTTTGAGTATTTCTGTAACTGCTGATCTTCTGGGATTTTCATACATGACAGTTTCTAGAATTTACTTCAAAAAACATCCAGTGAGGGGCAGTTCTGTGGACGGAAATGTCTTGTTGATGAGAGAGCTCAACAGAGAATGGCCAGACTGGTTTGAACTGACAAAGTCTACAGTAACTCAGATAACCGCTCTGTACAATTCTGATGAGAAGAATATAATCTCTGAATGCTATTCTGAGATATGAGTCGGTGCGGTTTTGGTGGCGTGAGGGGGACCTCCACAATATTAGGCAAGTGTAATGTTGCAGCAGATCAGTGCATATTCGAATTTAGAAATATTTTTGTTCGTTCCAATACAATCACTGGTAACACTAATCATTATTTGTATGTCAGTATTTGTATTAAAATTATTAATAATCTCTGGTGCTTGACAGGAAATGGAATATATAATAGGATGCACATGGTGTCGGAGAAGAACCTCTGAATTAAATTGCACTCGATCCAGCCCATTAGTACTTTGCATGCGCATTTCGCCAAACCCATGTGCCTAGACTTAGCGCATGCTTGCACGGAAATACTGAAACTTCATGGCCATGCCCACAGAATGTTTAGGTATGACTTATCGCATAGTGATGCACTACTCGTGCTACCTTTTAGTAAATTTTTTTGTAAGTTGCATTTTTTATGTATTTTCGAACTAGTGGAATCAAATCACATTAGGAGTGCTATTTAACACACAATGTTGCTGCCTACGTAGGGCATTTCAAATCACTAAGTTATGAGACTCCATTTCAGGAAGGATGCTGCCTTAGCAGTGCACATGTTTTAAAACAAAGCTTCTTGTATTTCCTCGTGCATACATAAGTGAATTTCAATTATCTCGCCCCACACATGGGTTACATGGCTAATAGTAAAATATAGTGTTGATTATCTACTGATAAATAGTCTAGAATTCATTCAGCCTCAGAAACCAACCAATTACCCAGTCCCTGCATGACCAAATGATGCAAATTACAGATTCTCCACATATTGTTGGCCAGCAGCCCTGTTCACTCTTTACGCTTAAACGAATTACCGTTCTGGGTGAATTTAGCTAATTAATCCAGTTGAGAAGATTTTAAACACGTCACCTATGGGAACATTGTGGTGCACTGCACTCCAACAAAAGCAATTATTAACTCAATCTTAATATGACTCCAAACCTGATTCCGCCTTTAGTGTGACCTTTTGATATTCTTTCACCCTCTAAGACAATAGGAACCAATTTTCATAATGACCAAGGTCTGGCAACAAATGAACTGAAATGCAATACCAATTAGGCTGATGTTGCCTATAATGCTGATTTAAGAACACAATTTTGCTAATGAGACTAAAAGGAAATTATAACAAACCTCAGCTTTAGCCTCTGGGTTTGGATTTGAGTGGATCTGTAAAGCATCTCTGCAGGACGGCTTCTTTATTTCCAGTATCTTATCTGAGGAGGAGGAGGACAGAGATTAAATACTCAATTTTGCAGCTTTCAAATGCACAAAACAAACAATTAGCACATTATTATTTGTACATTTAACTAAAGAAAGAATTCACCTGCCATTGTTTACATATCTTCATGTTCTTCCAAACCTGTATGACTTTCTGTCTTAAATGGAACCCAAAATGAGATGCTTAACAGAATGTCTAAGCTGCTCTTTTCCAGACTAAGAACAGGTTGACAAAACTCATGTAATATATTCTTATAATGGTGCATTCACATACAATGCGAAGTGGCACAATTATATACAACTTCAATGCAAAGACGCGAATAGATGCAAATTTGCGCCGGGCAACGCGAAATCGCTTCATTTGCGTCATTCGCGTATTCCTCATGACGCGTTGACGCGAAAGCCTATCAGCATTGAGGTTGTCCGGATGTCATTGAAGTACTGACGTACTAATGTAGTAGCAGAAGAAATCAGGAAAAATGGGTGGGAAAATTGTTGTAGCGGTTTGTGGGCACCCGGAATTGTATGACATCAACGTATCTGGGAGTTCCACAACAGTTACAGAGCAGTAATCGTTGTGATATCGGCCATGGTTGATGGTGGAAAGATAAGTTCCTCCTCCTGTCCTATTCAAGAAGAAAAGGGGGAATACTCGCGGGTTCGCGTTACTCGTGCGAACGCGCGTTAAAATACAAATTTCATTCAGCGGTCAAACTTGTGCGAGCAATGCAAGGTGACATTTTTTTGCGTTGTATGTGAAAATTACTTTAATCCACACGGTAGCTTTTTTTTGGGGGGGGGGGGGGAGTGAAATTTAAGTCGTTATACACTGATAATTTTCCCCTTCACCTGAGCTCTTAAATCTTGTTCACGCTTGCATTCATTTCAAAACATTCAGATGTTTTGAAATGAATGCAACCTGTAACCTGTAATAGTTACAGGTTATAGTGATATAGGGGCAATAATTATAATGCTTATTCAAAGTAACCACTTTAGAAAATGGGTTTGGCTAAAAATAAATGTGATAATTTCAGGCATTCTGCTTAGCTACATAAATGTGCAACAATTTAAAGTTATCAAATTGTAAATCAAATTACTGTAGAGAGATTTTGACTTTAAGCCTGCTTTTGTTTTCCATGGAAAAAGATAGTCATATGAGTTTGGAACAACATAAGGGTGATTAAATGGATGTGAAGAACTCCAAATACACATTCGCTCCATCTACAATCAAATTGGTTGTGGCATCCAATATATACAGTATGAAACACTGCAAACAATCAAATGCTATTTGTTATTTGTGGATATTGACATTTAGAACATTCAAAAAAGCAATAACGCATAAGAAGAATACATAATATTAATATTATAACACGTCCCAACCAACATGAAGAATTGATCAAAAGAGATAGCAAAAGATGCTGAACAGAAATTGATAAGGGTGAAACCTGATTGCAACAACCACCTAACAGCTGCCAGGCAAATCTACAAGAAAACAGCTCACTCACTATATAGTTGAAAGCATTATACGCAATATTGTCATTCACTTTGGTTAGTTTGGACAAAATGAGGTAGAGTCTGGCCTAAAATAATTTTCACTTTATCTCCAGCTGAAAGCTATGAAATTAGATGTGGCAAGCATAAGGTGGAGTGGAAATCAAATGTGCTGCTTGATCTTCAGTTAATCAGTTAATCTCAAACAGAAGCTGCATACTGAATTCAGCAGCTTAGGATAAAACAACAAAGAGCTGTCAGGGAAAAATACCTCTTTTCTCCAGAGGTGTGACCGTATGACTATGACAATTTAAAGAATAAAGTGCAAGGCATGCAAACAAATCATTTTATAAGTCAGCAAGTGAAAGTGTTGACTCTTGAATGCCTTAAAGGAATAGTTCAGCCAAAAATGAAAATTCAGCCATTACTTATTAACTCTCACGTGGTTCCAAACCCCTAGAAAATCACAAGTAACACTTTACAATGAGGTTCCGTTCATGAACTAACAATGAACGATCCATTTTTCACAGAATTTATAAATCTTAGTTAATGTTAGTTGAATAAAAATACAATCATTTTTAGTTCATATTAGTTCATAGTGCATTAACTAATGTTAACATATAACATTTCTTATTTTAAAAATGTGTTAATTCTATGGGCCCTATTTTAAGTGCAAAGCGCAGTGCAATGCCTTAACTCATAAGCACAAAGTCAATGTGCATGGTCAATAAGTTTTGGTATTTTCGTGAAAGCGTGCGCTAAGTGTAGGCACAAGTGGGTTTGGTGAAATTGCCTGTGCAAGGTGCTAATTGGGTCAATGGAGGTTCTTCTCCGGCACCATCTCCATCCTATTATACAGCCCATTTCCTGTCAACACCGGCAATATAAACAAAGAGTACATTCATAAGATATTTTTAGTGTAAATGGACTGTATGCAATTAATTGGAAGAATAGAAATATGGATTTACATTATTCTGTGTGTCCTTGTGATTGTATTGGTACGCTCTTCACTTCTACTGGTTGAAATTGATTTTGAAAAATTATATATATGTATTGTTTCAAAATAATTAAATCAATAATATTTCTAAATTCAAATTACTCTTGAAATGATAATATAATCAAAATAACAAAATGTTCATAAAAATCATACCAAATCCAAACAATTTACTCTCTCCTTCTTCCACTTGCCCCTTTTGGAGTGATTTAACCATAATAATAAAAAATTGTAATAATAATAATAATAATAATAAAAAAATAAAAAAAAAATCCATGACTTTGCGCTGGCACGAAAATTCTGCTTCGAATTAGCACTCTCATGAAAATTGGATAAGACGTTGCACACTTTGCGCACTCACAAAAAGAGAGCCCTATATGTTGAAATTAACATTAACCAAGATTAATAAATGCTTTAAATGTATTGTACAATGTAAGTTCATGTTAACTAATGTTAACAAATGGAGCCTTATTATAAAGTGTTACCAAATTACAGCATACTGGTTTGGAACAACATGAGGGTGAGCAAATTTTGACAGAATTTGCACATTTGGTGCACTATTCCTTTAAGGACATCAATGCGTTTGCATATCTATAAAGAAAAAGATTGTGTAAGGGGAAGCAGCATGAACTTGTAACGGATTGTTTATAAAACATTCAGAGCTGAGAAATACTGATTAAACTTGGATGAAACTGGCCTCATAGCATCTCTTTGTGTTACAACAGCCAACTGCTTTGAAATAAAGGCTGAATGAAGATTCTGTTTGATTTATATCAGTCATAATCTGAAGGCTGGAAGCGTTGATGGGGAAACCTCTCATCCACGCCTAAACAAAGCATTCTTCCGTTTCTGTCAGTAAAGACACTTCGATGGCACGCATCCATTCGGAGGTCTTATGTTCACAGAAGACAATGAAGAAGAATATATGTATGGCTACTGACTGCCTGTGTCTAGTTGAATCACAAGCTGCTTAAGCTGTGATAAACACAAAGCCACTGTCCAAAACATGTTCTGTTCCACGGAAATTTATGGTGAAAGAGGACAGAAACCAATTGATGTTTGAACATTGCTGGACAACAAACTTGAGATGCGTTCAGACCAAATGAGTTCTTGCAAACTTGTGGCCATATTGTAGACTGGTTACGATTGCCAAGAATCACACAACGTGCAGCACATGTCCATTTATGTGCATTTTCAACGGCTTTGAATGTGGCTTATCCTGTCAAATATCTTTTATATAAATAAATATATAATGACTTCTATTTGTAATAACTGGAAAAGCAATACTAACAATTTTCTCTCAGTAACCTGTATCTCTGACCCTTGTCTACCATATCAATGAAAATAGCAAAAACCTGCATACAGTGGTAGATGTTGTTCAGTGAAAGTTTGAATTGCCTCCAGGGTTGGGACTTTGCAATAAACTTGTCGAAAAAATCCACAAATAACAAGCTGCTGTAGTTAGAGATTAAGAAAACAATTGCTCATTTCAGAGATAGGACAGGCAAATAATAGCTCCACTGGATAACAGCGAAAATTGCCTGGGCTGAGATGATAAATTCATCTATAAAGAGGAAGATGCAGAGGTTGTCTTTTTCTACTAATCTGAAAATAAACATTGTGTTTCTGTAAGATTAGATGGTGTATACAGATAGATGACAATTTTTTAATGCTGCCCTTGTAGATGTGATGAATGGGGAATTTTAAACGATTTATATAATAACCTCTACATATGTCCCACATAGAAAATGTAAAACAAAACATGAAAATGCTACTCAAAGGAATAGTTCACCCAAAAATGTAAATGCTGTCATTAATAACTCACCCTTGTGAAAAACAATAATATGCAAATTATTTCAATAGAACAGGAAAGGAAAATTTTTGAAGGATCTTTACACACCTCTGTTTCATACAGTGACAGCTCCAATATATATATATATATATATGTATGTATGTTAGGTATGTCAGAAAAAAATAAATATATATATATATATATATATATATATATATATATATATATATTGATTGGCACTTTATTTAATTGACATTTATTAAATATTTTAAGGCATCTATATATTAACATCAGCCGAAATTTTTATTAGGAGCCTAATTTCGGTGCTTACAATTCACTGCCAGTTGCATTGCATTCAATGTAGTCTGACGTAATAGCTTTGGGAGACCACAAGGGGGTGATATAACATGAAGCTGTTCACTGCATGGAAGAGGCATCACACACAGGTGACGAGCTGAAGTGGCGCAGGAGATGGCAGTCGAAAGGAGTTTGTACTTCATGTATGAACAAAGTGATGTTGATGAGTTTGCAGGTTAGTGTATGAAACTGGTGTAACTGAGTAAACTGAATGATTAGAATTGGTGATGTTTATTATGCAATTTCCTTGTATGAAGGTCTAAATAGGTCTTTCATTCATGCTGTCACAGTACAAGAAGACTTTGTGAATACTTATAATTGAAAATACATGTGCTCATTATAAATATAAATCCAGTGATGGCTAGAGTAAATAATCTTTGGCCTTTGATATTGATTTAATGGTAAACGATGCGAGATGAGCTCCGTGGCCCTCCCAAATTTTTAACAGCCCCTGTAGATAGCGAGCATGCAGTGCTTGCTTACGTTCCTTAATAGAAAATAATTGTTTTGAATTTTAGAAGGCACCATGTCACCCGCCAGATGAGTCCGGTGTGCAACCCCCTTTAATTTAACCCTCTGCTTACACTTTAACAAAGTTGTGTTGAGAAATATGTTTGATACATTTTTGCAATGAGCAGCCCTATTTATATCTGAACAAATGCAGACACATATCATCGGGAAAATCTTCCGACAATCAAAATGTGAATATACACTCACCTAAAGGATTATTAGGAACACCATACTAATACTGTGTTTGACCCCCTTTCGCCTTCAGAACTGCCTTAATTCTATGTGGCATTGATTCAACAAGGTGCTGAAAGCATTCTTTAGAAATGTTGGCCCATATTGATAGGATAGCATCTTGCAGTTGATGGAGATTTGTGGGATGCACATCCAGGGCACGAAGCTCCCGTTCCACCACATCCCAAAGATGCTCTATTGGGTTGAGATCTGGTGACTGTGGGGGCCATTTTAGTACAGTGAACTCATTGTCATGTTCAAGAAACCAATTTGAAATGATTCGAGCTTTGTGACATGGTGCATTATCCTGCTGGAAGTAGCCATCAGAGGATGGGTACATGGTGGGCATAAAGGGATGGACATGGTCAGAAACAATGCTCAGGTAGGCCGTGGCATTTAAACGATGCCCAATTGGCACTAAGGGGCCTAAAGTGTGCCAAGAAAACATCCCCCACACCATTACACCACCACCACCAGCCTGCACAGTGGTAACAAGGCATGATGGATCCATGTTCTCATTCTGTTTACGCCAAATTCTGACTTTACCATCTGAATGTCTCACAGAAATCAAGACTCATCAGACCAGGCAACATTTTTCCAGTCTTCAACTGTCCAATTTTGATGAGCTCTTGCCAATTGTAGCCTCTTTTTCCTATTTGTAGTGGAGATGAGTGGTACCCGGTGGGGTCTTTTGCTGTTGTAGCCCATCCGCCTCAAGGTTGTGCGTGTTGTGGCTTCACAAATGCTTTGCTGCATACCTCGGTTGTAAAGAGTGGTTATTTCAGGCAAAGTTGCTCTTCTATCAGCTTGAATCAGTCGGCCTATTCTCCTCTGACCTCTAGCATCAACAAGGCATTTTCGCCCACAGGACTGCCGCATACTGGATGTTTTTCCCTTTTCACACCATTCTTTGTAAACCCTAGAAATGGTTGTGCGTGAAAATCACAGTAACTGAGCAGATTGTGAAATACTCAGACCGGCCCGTCTGGCACCAACAACCATGCCACGCTCAAAATTGCTTAAATCACCTTTCTTTCCCATTCTGACATTCAGTTTGGAGTTCAGGAGATTGTCTTGACCAGGACCACACCCCTAAATGCATTGAAGCAACTGCCATGTGATTGGTTGATTAGATAATTGCATTAATGAGAAATTTAACAGGTGTTCCTAGTAATCCTTTAGGTGAGTGTATATAACACTATAAAATATCCATAAAATGATGCACTATAATTCAAGTCTTATGAAACTATATAATAGTTTTCTGTAAGTAACAGAAAGAAATCTCATTTGCAACTGTGTTCAGATTCAAAACGTGTTCTCAATACAATGTGACAAATTTAGCGTTTTCTAACTCCACAGCCCTACTATAACTGTAAATATCCTCTTTGCATATATTGAATGTTTTTTGCCAATAAAAGCCTTTAAAACTTATGAAATGCTTATCATTGTTTTCCAGTATACCATAGAATCATGTGAAATAATAATCTACAAATACTGAAGCAGCAAACCTTGCAAAACACCAAATTTATGTCACTGCCAATACTTTTGGCCACGGCTGTAGAATCTCACCTGCTGGTCTTCGCTCCCTCCAATTTCCAGTAAGCAGGGTCACTCCAGGAGCAGACAGTGATTTTACCTGAGAGGGCAGTACAGGCCCAAGAAAACCCTCCCAGGTGCTCCGTGTTCCTGTATGTAACAAAGAGAACATGGAAGCACTGTAGGATTTATTATGCATGAACAACATGGCGAGAGAGGATGAGAGATGATTATAAAAATTCAATAAAAACATCCAGGATAATACAACTTAAACTAGCTTTAAGTGATAGCTGGTTTTATGTTTTCTACCTGGTCTGGCCTGGTCATTTATGGTCATTAGCTGATCCAAGCTGATCTACATTAATCAGCTGGATTAACAGATGGTTGTCCTGGTTTCCATTAATGATTGTCTGAACAATTTGTTAACTAATCGGTCTTAAAGGGACAGTTCACCCAAAAATGAAAACTGTGTCAAGTCTTTTCAAACCCATGTACTTTCCTTCCGTAGAACACAAATGGAGATGACAGAATCGACAGCCTCGTCACTATTCACTTTGATTGTATGGAAAAAGATGCAATGAAAGTGAATTGAGCCTAAGACCAACATCCCAGTTTTTGAGTACCATGGAAGAGAGACATTCATACTGGTTTGAAACGACACTTGAGTAAATTATTAATTAAATAATTAAATTTTTTGTGGGAAATATTCCTTTAAACGCAAAGTACACCGATCAGCTGTGTTTCTTAGGGTGGCGTTCACACAGGATATGTTTAACCTGGTCTCGCATTTTTAAGTCACTTTTAGCGCCACCCAGTGGCCATTTCACTTCAGAACTTCTGTGATACATGTAATGAATCGCATAATGTCATTTTGCAAATGACACCACAGTCACGTTATGAGATGAGGCAGGATACATTCTTGCATTCAAAAACAGCTGGTGGGAGTTGTTACATTTATATGTAAATGTAAAAACAAAAAATAGCTAAACTAGTCCCAGCTCATCTCTAGTTTTGACCACCATAATCCAAGCTAACCAAAAACAGCTAACACATTTTAAAAGCCAACATGACCACATTAAGCTGGTATGAGCTGTTTTTCCAACAGGGGATGCATTAAACCATGTTATTTCTCCTATCAACTGTGACCAACTGTGAAAAGTAATACTATTACAGAGATACTGCCAAGGACACACTACTGCAAAATACACAAACATTATGCCACACAAAATCAGTCTGGCTATCGGTTTTCCATGAGGCATTAAGGCCATGTATTCTATTCCCAAATCCCAAACCCCTCATCAACAAATAAACCTACAGGACAAATAAGCGATAGCACTCCCCAGAGCGTTACACAGATGCTTATCGGTTTTAAGAAATGGTTTCACAAATTTGGCTTTTATCATTGAGAAGCACAAAATAATTTCAATTTACACTCTAAACATATTAAACTCATCAAAGCTTCAGTCAAAAAGTTCCTTGCACTTGTTCCCCTTCTGTCGCTCTCTCCACGTTGTGTCAGAGAAGCGACACAAGGGGTCTCTCTTGAGCGCCGATATTCACCTCTGGACTATGAAAAAAGGCCAATGAGAGTTGGCAACCAGTATTTGCATGTCCCGGCGCAAATACGGGAGTTCATTCAGAAAATTTCTTCGGAGCCGATGGTCGTGTCTGCAACTGCTGCATGTACACACCGAGTTCCTGTTATCCCTCTGCTTCATGCTGTTGGATTCTACGGCGCACAACAGTGGCTTTCTCCTGTTTGCACGGCTGTGCATTCCTGCCCCTGGGCGCATCAACAGTGCAGATTTAAAAACTCTCACGATTTTTTTCCCTAAAAGAGTGATTTTATTTAAAAGAGTAATTTCCTCTAAAAGAGCAAAACACAGCGGCGTTGAACGTCCTTTTAAGGACGCGTCTTTATAAAGATGCCCTTCCGCCCCTGTGTTGTTTCTGGATGCGGTAGAGTGCTCTCCGCTTCCGACGGCCACAGGTGCTGTCTCGTGTGTCTGGGTAGCGATCACACCGAGGCTGCGTTTGTGGATGGTTCATGTTCTCACTGCGAGAACATGACCATGACAACGTTGCGGTCGCGGCTTGCTTACAACCGTGAGCAAGCCACTCCAGCCGCCCCCCGTGTCGCTCCTTCTTCCCACGGGATTGAGGACGATGCGGCTGGCGATGGAGGCGATTTGGGGATGGCAGCGGGTGCAGCTCCGCCGGGTACAGCTCCGCCGGGTACGCCCCCTCGGACCACCCTCGCCCCGACACGCTCGTTGATTCCCGTCCGTGCTCGAGGTAGCGGTGACACGCCTCACAGCCAGTCGGCCCACCCTCTTGCGATGGAAGCCGATGAGCTCGCCGTGGCATCGGAGGGCGGGTTATCTGATGCTGAGGACTCCCCTGGGCTGCCGCTTTCGGGCCTGCACGCCCAGGCTGAGGCCGACGCACAGATGACGAACATGCTTTCCCGGGCAGCCGACAGCATGGGCTTGGATTGGAACCCTCCATCCTCCCCACAACCATCACGGCTCGATGACTGGTTCCTGGGGTCTGGGCGCCGCTCACAGCCTCGCCCCCCCCGGTCCCGTTTTTCCCGGAAGTGCATGACAAGCTGACGTCTTCGTGGAGAGCACCCCTCTCCACTCGTCACATCGCCACAGGCTCGTCCGCCCTCGCCACACTCGATGGCGGAGCGCGCCATGGGTACGAGGCGATTCCCCAGGTGGATAGGGCGGTTACGATCCATCTATGCCCCGGTACCCCTACCACCTGGCGAGGTCGCCCCGTACTCCCTTCCCGGACCTGTAGAGCAACCTCCTCGCTGACAGCGAAGGCCTACAGTGCCACTGGACGCGCCGCTTCCGCCCTGCAGGTCCACCAAGCCAAGGCACTACGCGACATGCACGGGGGTGGCCCTGAGGAACTGCGCTCAGCGACCGACCTCGCCCTGAGAGCGACGAAGGTCACAGCGCAAGCACTCGGGCAGGCGATGGCCACGCTAGTGGTCCAGGAACGTCAACTGTGGCTGAACATGGTCGAGATGCGTGAAGCTGACAAGACTCGCTTCCTCAACGCCCCTGTCTCCCAGTTCGGCCTCTTCAGCGACACCGTCGAGGACTTTGCCCAGCAGTTCTCCATGGTGAAGAAGCAAACGGAGGCCATCTCTCACATCATGCCTCGCCGCAAGTCTGCCGCCACGGCCCATGCCCCGTCTGCCCGCCGAGGGCATCCTCCCGCGGCCAGAAGGCAAACCCCTGCTCCGCTTCAACCCGGGCCCAGCTCTCAGCCCCAGCGTCGAGCAAACCGCGGGAAGCGCACGCCCCCTGTCTCACGGACCCCCTCGAGGACTCGGAAGGCTCCCAGGCGCTCCTGAGACAACACACCCAGAGCCCAAGACGTTAGCTCCGGAGGTGGTAAGACCGCTCCGTCCCCCGGTGGAGGGCCGGAAGGAGAATCCTTTGTTTTTTCATTTGCCGCACCCCCTAACACGGGCTGCGGTACCCAAATTCTCAATAAAAGAGCTATTTCCTTTGTCTCTGGGGCACATGGCCCTCAAATGCCATTCTCACGGCACTCTGCTTTCAGGCCTCAACAGTCCCGGCTCCATGGACGCGGTGTCCCCACCTTCAGCGCCACGATTGTTTTCCGGCCGGCTGGTTCAGACGAGTCCAGAGGACGCCAACATCAGACCTCCTCCTCAGTCACAAACCCGCCCCCTGCCGGGTGCACGGAGCAAGGTAAGTGCTTTGAGTTCATTCTCAGCACCAGAGCCTCGGGACGCCACGTTGCCTCCCGACGCCGCGTTACCTGTTCCGCACCGCTGCGAAGCCCCGCCGGGTACGTCCAAAAAACCCACTTGGTGCCCCTAGCACAGAGTTTAGAGGCGTGGCTCTCACTGCCCAACCCGTCATGCTGGCTGCACCGGACCATTCGACTCGGTTACGCAATTCAGTTTGCCAGGTCTCCGCCCCCCTTCGTGGGCGTACATTTTTCCGCAGTAAAAAGCAAGTCGCTTGGTAAGCACGACTTAATCATCAGGTTCCTAAAAGGTGCCCGGAGGATAACTCCCTCCCGGCCTAACCTGTTCCCCTCCTGGGATCTCTCGGTCATCCTTACGGGCCTCCAGATACCCCCCTTCAAGCCGCTTGACTCAGCTGGACTCAGGGCCCTCTCTCTCAAGACTGCCCTGCTGATCGCGCTCGCTTCCATCAAGAGGGTCGGGGACCTGCATGCGTTCTCTGTTAGCGACGCTTGCCTGGATTTCGGTCCGGCAGATACTTTCGTGATCCTAAGACCACGACCGGGCTATGTGCCCAAGGTTCCTACCACACCCTTCAGGGATCAGGTAGTGAACCTGCAAGCGCTGCCCCGGGAGGAGGCAGACCCAGCCCTTTCACTGCTATGTCCAGTATGTGCTTAATGTATTTATCTGGACCGCACACAGAGCACCAGACGCTCTGAGCAGCTCTTCGTCTGCTTTGGGGGACAGCAGAAAGGGAATGCTGTCTCCAAGCAGAGACTCGCCCACTGGGTTGTCGACGCCATTTCCCTGGCTTATCACACCCAGGCCATGCCCCCCCCTTGCGGGTCCGAGCTCACTCCACCAGGAGTGTTGCGTCCTCATGGTCACTGGCTAGGGGCACTGCCCTAGCAGACATTTGTAGAGCAGCGGGCTGGGCAACACCTAACACTTTTGCGAGATTCTACAATCTCCGAGTTGAGTCAGTATCGTCCCGTGTTCTCTCAGGTACCGAGCCCGTAGAACTCGGTGGCACGCCCACGATCTGACCAGGTGAATCGCTTGCACCTAGCGCCATTCCCCCTAACCAGGGGAAACAGTGCGCCTTCATTCCCAGGAGATCTCAGGTTTGGGACACTGGTCGATTCCTCCCTAGCCCTCGTGGGTCGCAGTTCAGTGGAGGAACTCGCTGACCCAAGCCACTGCGGGTACCGTAAGCTACCCTGTACTGGTATAGGTGCTCCACAGGTAAGACCTCCTTCGGACTCCCCCTGTGTGTAACACCACGGTTCTGTCCCCTCTGGCGAGCTGACTCCCGTGTTTCCCTTAGGCAGTCATGGCTGCCTCGGCTGCCGTGCTGTATGTTCCCCCCTCTATAGGCTGGATCCACCACCGCACCGACTTTTCCACATAGGCCCTAAGCAGGCCTCTGATGGTTTTGCCACTTAAACTTGCCTCCCCTCTCGGGTAGGCGTGGCCTCCGCAGGGTCTTCTCCTTCCTGAATAAGGGCTAAGACCCCCTTCCCTCAATGCGTGTAAGGGTCCCTGCCTAAGTTGCTCTATGCGAGAAACATAGAGAGAAAAGAGGCCCGGCCAGGCTTGGCCCGTTCCCAGGTTGGCGGCCAGCACCTTGTTCCCCTCCAGGGTAACGATAAGGAATCCTGATGGCTTAAATGGGGCATTGGGGAAGGGTACGTGCAGCCTGATACAGTTGGTCGTCCTGCACGTAAGAATACCTGCTCGCTCCTGTATCAGCAGTTCACGTACACGGCTCAGCGCATGGCGCTTTTATAAGTGGACTCCTAGTGTCGCTTCTCTGACACAACGTGGAGAGAGCGACAGAAGGGGAATGTCTAGGTTACGTATGTAACCTCCGTTCCCTGATGGAGGGAACGAGACGTTGTGTCTCCCCTGCCATGTCGCTGAGCCGAGCCACTGTTGTGGCTGGACCATTTCCGGCTCCTCAGAAAAATCCTGAATGAACTCCCGTATTTGCGCCGCTTAAAAACCCGTATGTCCGGGGGCGGGACATGCAAATACTGGTTGCCAACTCTCATTGGCCTTTTTTCATAGTCCAGAGGTGAATATCGGAGCTCAAGAGAGACCCCTAGTGTTGCTTCTCTGACACAACGTCTCGTTCCCTCCATCAGGGAACGGAGGTTACATACGTAACCTAGACGTTAAACAATGAAAATGTTGGGCGAAGCTTCCAGCTCATTCTCGTCAACTGGCCATATTTAACCTTTAATTTTCTAATGTCTGTCCGAATTCTACTCGACAGACATGGCATGTTCATAAAGGTTAATTACATTTGGCTTTAGCTCTGGGCTGGGCATTGCTCAAATCCAGAGGGGCTGACGGACTGTCAGGGTGAAAATGTGTGTGCCATTTCCACTATAGTGCAGAAAGAAGAAGCATTTTGAAGCATCTGTGATATTCTGCTCACAAAAGAACCATTAACGTTATCAAGGTTACAGGCTTGTAAAATACATGTTTCCATTTTAAAGACAAGTGTCTCTTTTAAGTTATAAAAAATTGAACAAACCACTTTAAATTAAATAAATAATATGAATTTTAATTAACAGCTGATAATCACATTCTTTTCATGTCACGAGTTATAATTTTAGAATGCAATTCAAATACAAATTCTCCCTTTGCAGAAAGAAAATGGTTTTGAAGATACCTCAAATAAACTTATAGGGAGAAATTAACACATTAGATTCCATTAATAAAGACTGTATGTAAAAATGAATTGCAAAAATAATGACTTTTCCAATATAGTCTAATGCCAATTCGTAATCATTCGTATAAGGTGGTGAAACCGTAAGGTATCATCAAAGACTGTTTAGCCAGAGATTGACCACTTGTATTAAAATGAATCAGAGATGTTGGGGCCAGAAAAAGAAGTCCTGCCATACAGGTAAAAGAGCAGATTACCTTTCGGATACAGACATTGCCAGACCTTTGAGATTTGTTTGTGCACTAGCTGGACCAGTCTGAAAAATAGAGATTGTTATTTCTTTCGCGTGATCTGAGATAAGATAATATGTAATTTGCGATACTATTGTTGTCAGATTTTACTGCTGATTTTAAATATGTTTTTTGACCGCAATCTTGACCAACCGTTTAGGAGATTTCAGTCTTTCCCCATTCAAGTAGATATAGTAGGAGCTGTACTTTTATGTTACTTTTATCCATCGAAAATTACTGTCTGGGAATGTTCCCAAATGGCCACCAGTGGACTGACTTGATTTGAAAGGGACTTTGATATCGTATGACTTGGCTCACACAGTTTGAAAAGACATTTATTCCAAATGAGACAAACAATCAAACACAACTTTTATATAATTACAATACAGCTAGCATCCTATTCAGTACTTTATTTAAATAATGAAACAAAATGATTGATGTTTTATGCAAAACAAATGACTGATGCAAGTCAATAACCTGTAGTATTCTTCGCTCATCTCAATACAAACCCTGATGTTTTCACATAAGTTATTTACTTATTACATTCATGGTTATGTTTAGTATGGATGTACAATGGTGTTTTAGTGCCATGTAAAAAAAATGTAAATAAGAATAATCTAACATTTCAAGAATAGTCATAATTGTTTGAGAATAAAGCAAAAATTTCAACAATAAAGTTGCAACATTGTAAGATTAAGTTCATAATATTTAGAGAAAAATTATGAGAATAAAGTCGTAATATTTTGAGAATAAAGTCTTAATATTTTGAGAATAAAGAAAATTATGAGAATAAAGTGGTAATATTTAGAGAATAAAGAAAATTATGAGTATAAAGTCGTAATATTTTGAGAATAAAGTCAGAATTATGAGAAAGTCGTAATATTTTGAGAATAAGTAAAAATTATGAGAATAATGTCATAATATTTTGAGAAGAAAGTCAGAATTATGAGAATAATGTCATAATATTTTGAGAATAAAGTCAGAATTATGAGAATAAAGTCGTAATATTTTGAGAATAAAGAAAATTATGAGAATAAAGTGGTATTATTTAGAGAATAAAGTCAGAATTATGAGAATAATGTCATAATATTTTGAGAATAAAGTCAGAATTATGAGAATAAAGTCGTAATATTTTGAGAATAAAGAAAATTATGAGAATAAAGTGGTATTATTTAGAGAATAAAGTCAGAATTATGAGAATAATGTCATAATATTTTGAGAATAAAGAAAATTATGAGAATAAAGTGGTATTATTTAGAGAATAAAGTCAGAATTATGAGAATAAATTCATAATATTTTGAGAATAAAGTCATAATATTATGAGAATAAAGTCATTTGATCAGTGTTTGATGAATTACTGCTGATATAATGAGTTAAAAGTGTTCCATGGCTAAATCAACGGCTCAGTCTCGTGGAAGGTAGAATGGCTAAAATCACTTACAACACCTTTAAGTTTGAATATTTTCTAACGTAATTTTTTTTTTTCAAAGTATGCAGTTACAGTATGTAGAGCGTTTTCGAAAGTCTCCATTGTCGTGAAGGAAAATGTAGATCAAGTGTGGATGATAGGTGTGAACGCAGCCAAATGTATGCATTTTCAAATCAAAATACATTAGTGTGGACACGCCCTTACTATTTCTACTGTTTCTAGATAGTATGGTACTGTATTATGCAATTTCAAATTTAATCTGTAGTATCTAATGTTTGTCGGACATTATAGAAGTTAAATATTAGCCTCTGTTGTGTCCTGTCCGTTACTTGCGGACAATTAAAAAAAACGTGTCTCTAATAAGTATAGCCAGACCTGTACACACAAACACACATGTTTGTTTCACTATATTTGTGAGGACATTTCATAGACACTATGGCTTTTAAACTGAGGTAATGTACTATAACCCTAAACCATGAAATGAAATACAACGACTATCAATGAATTGTCAACAAAAAGCCTTCATCAGTCATCTAACAAAGGAGAATGCATCTATGTGAACTTCTGCAGTTAATCCAGGATGGACTTCAAAGACATTAGTCATTAATCTTTAATTAATAACCAGGGGAGTGGTGGTGGTGTAGTGGCTAAAGCACAGGGCTGTTAATCAGAAGGTCACAGGTTCTAACCCCATGGCCACCACCATTGTGTCCTTGAGCAAGGCACTTAACTCCAGGTTGCTCCAGGGGGATTGTCCCTGTAATAATTGCACTGTAAGTCGCTTTGGATAAAAGCGTCTGCCAAATGCATAAATGTAAATGTAATCTTACAGTTTGTGCAAAATCTTTGTTAAAATACTGGACCTTAACACTTACTCAGTTTACACATTTTAAACTATGACTTGCACTTCACAGAAATAACTAATATTGGCATTATATTCATGATGTTATCCAGAGGGGAACTGGCCCCCCAATGATTCTGGTTTCTCCCAAGGTTATATTTCTCCATTTACCAACATCTTATGGAGTTTTGTGTTCCTTGCCACAGTCGCCTTCAGCTTGCACACTGGGGTTATTAATACAATTATTATTTAATTATTTATTTTTATACAATTTACAATTATATTTAACCAAATTACACAATGATGACTCTAAAACCTCATAGATATTACAGTTTCATTGTCTGTTAAAACATGATTTTCTGTAAAGCTGCTTTGAAACGATGTGTGTTGTGAAAAGCGCTATACAAATAAAATTGACTTGACTTGACTAAACCTAACCCTCACACAACCAGTTAATTTCAGTAGATTTAAAGGGGTCCTGTCGTGAGGAATACCATTTTTCTTGATATTTTGAAATTCTACATTTTAGAACTCAAAACATAATCCCCAATGCAATAAAACATTTCTTGAACCCAAGCTGCAAAATGCCTTTGTTCTCTACGTCCTATGTCACTAGGAGGCTCATTAATTCATGACTGCCTCTACAGCAAAAAAATCAATGCCTATTTTACATCATTGCACCCTTGGCCCCACCCACTGGTGATTCTGTTTGTAAACTGAGAGACAGCAGGACAGACAGGCCTAGTGTGGCTAAATATTCCTGAATACCAAAGGGTTATTATTTTGTATAAAACTTTTAAAACATATGACCATTGTCATGTATCTTACACCACTTTTAAAATACGCTGTGTCAAGTTACAACTCTGAAAAGGAGACCCCATTCTGTTTCATTCAGCTGCACTTGTCTTGCTGTTTTGAGCATGCAAGTTCTTGCGCCTATCGGAGCAATTTGTATTGTTGGTGTATGTAAACATGCACTAGATGGACATCTTTGATACTGTTTTTAGTGATGCGATACTGCATATACTGTACCTGTATATGAGTCTATTTACCGTGCTTTGGACTATGTATTTTAGTGGATTGTCATAGTACAATTCAAGATTTGCAAAGGAACTGTTATTGAAGGATGGGGCAGTTAAAAACACCATTGGACCCTGATCGCAAAACCGTAAATGACCAGTTTAATTCACAAATATTTCAAATGTCATGACTGTTTGATAGTTTATGGTCCCGATGTGCTTGAGTGTACAGTTTAATACATTCTGATGCAATGTGTTGGATGTGCATTACGTGTAAACCCAGAAATGTAGTTTTATAATGTTGTGGAGCTTGTTTATTCTCTTCCGTTTGAGTTTTGAATATGAATAAGGCTGTATTAGAGGGGCTGAATGATGTAAGCAAATAATAACAGTTATATTTGTTGAAGATTAAAGGAGGCACTTTGGCCAAAACAAAGCATTTCAGACAGAGGGCCAGACACAGGATGGAAAATAGAAAAAAATAAAAAAATATTTTACTAAATGATGACTGATTTGGTGTGGAAAACAAAATTATAAATAACTTTACTAACATTATTAGTGGACCTCAGAGAAGATAATACAATTATTAAAAAAAGAGTATGTCATGACCAATTTAAAGTGAAACGTGATTTTTTTTTTTTTGGATTTTTATCTGAAGTTGGCTGAAAAAGCCCTCACAAGTTGGTTTTCGTCACATTTCACTAAATTAGGAAGTTTTAAAAAGAAAAATCCACAAAAAATATGGTGGATTGATAGTTTTGGGCAGTTACAGATCATTAGCACACATCACAATGTCTGGCTTGCCTTTATTTCACTCAAAGTTGCACTTGTTGTAAGGTTTATCATTAGCCTTGAGGAAATGTCTCTCACATATCTCTCATAAATCTTGAATCAGCTGCTTGTCCTATGTATAGAAACATCAGATCTTTTAATGAGAGTAGGCGTGCAAGCCTTAGCATAAAGAATGTCTTTCAGCTAAGTCATTAAATAATGAAAAGCTCATGATCAAAAACCAGATAAGTTGATTTAAGCTCCTTAAATGAACAGTGTGAGCGTAGCCTTCACTTAGCTGTTAGCAAGCGTGAAATATGCTCAATTCAAAAGTTGTTGAAGTTAAATTTAACATTTAAATTCCCTGTTCATATATATATATAAATATTGTGGCTTTTAGTCCATGATATCTTAAAAGCAAACTTATGCTGGTGTACTTTTAAAAGTTGACAAATTAGTCTTTAGCAGACATACCACCTGCAACTGAATAGCAAGTAGCAAATCATGGTTCATGGATGTGATGTAACTTATGCTGCCTTCATGTGCCTTTGGAAATGTAAGTGCAGCGTAGTTCTAGCGGGAAGACTAGCAGCTGTACATCATCGCACCTTTAGCTGGGTAATTCCCAGCCAATCATATATAAGCCATTGCTTTATGAGTCTGCTCACAATCGATCACATTGCTGTTTCAGTGTGCTAACACGGCAACCTCCACCACCCCACCACCACCAGTTGAGTCCTGTCATGCACGGGGGTAGGCTCCTCACCCCTGCATCCTATCTCCGGCAGGATATGACAGTTAGAATGTTTGTTGATATACATAAATTAATATGACCAAAATGGCAAGCGCTACCAATTAGCTGAAAACCTGTCATTAAGTACAGAAACTGTCCTCTCCTCCACCATGTTGAAAGTTTAGGACTCCTCCCATCTCATAAACTCGGGTATCCAAATTATCTCAGAGTTTCCCATTTGTAACTACAACTTGAGGGGTCATTCATGTGCAACGTCTGAGTGGGAAACTTGTATTTACAATAATCCAGTGGTGGTGGCGTAGTGGCTAAATCACAGGGCTGTTAATCAGAAGGTCGCTGGTTTGAACCCCACGGGCACCACCATTGTGTCCTTGAGCAAGGCACTTAACTCCAGGTTGTTTCGGGGGGATTGTCCCTGTAATAATTGCACTGTAAGTCGCTTTGGATAAAAGCGTCTGCCAAATGCATAAAATGTAAATGTAAAATGTAATTCCGATAGCACATAAAGGCATCATAAGCTCACGCTCCAATAAATGTACAGCAAACTTGCTCTTTCAATAGGCAATACGTCAACATAGAAAATAAGATGGCGCCTGTAAAATGTGTGTTTAAAAGTGTGTCTTTAAACACCATATCCCTAGCGCTGCAATGCTTTGTAGATTAAATAGGAAATATTTTCTCATAAAGGCTTAGAAACATCCTGTGTAAACCTGTCTTCAGCCTGAGCTGTGAAAACAAAAACATGGTCGAGAGTTAGATATTACACTCTGGAAGGTTAAGAGAGTTTGATGTGTTGTGATGTCAGGACTGATGGCACAGAAGGTGAAAGGAGGACATTATCTGTAATCTTTTTTTTATAAAGGCATCAGACAGACAGTGAAAGCTTCTGGAATGACCTAAACATGACAAATGACTGCTAGGGGTGAAGAACAAAGACCTTTAGAGGCAATATGCTCTGTGAATGTTTAAGGTGAAAATGACAGGTCTCGAACAGGTATGGGCAACTGGCGGCGTTGCATTTGGCCCGTTGAACAATATTAGACTGAAGTAGGATTTTAGTACTATAGAGCAGCAGATGTCGCTTGTTCTAAACAGTTCATGTTTGCCAAAATTAATGATAAAACAAGAATAATTGAATACGAAAACTGCATTTCCCAGTAGAAATGGGAAACAGTTTTACAGAGATCACAACCATGTGTTTGGTGTGTTTGGAGATTAAATCTGGCATGAAAGATTTAAATCTGAATTACATCACTGCTCACATAAACAAGTATGAGAGATACACCAGCGATGCCAGAGCTGCTCTCATCACAGATTTAAAACTCCATTAGAGGAGTGTAGTGGTGGCCTGAGTTTTTTTTTTTTTTTTTTGCTGAGCTTGGTTGGTGGTTTGTTTACATTAGGTAGAGAGGGAAGGTCTCTATATTTTATTTGGAGCATCTGCCACACAAGCCAACTATTTGCACCAAAATAGTCTGGTGGAACCACTGAAATATGCAACAAACTCATCAGTAGATGTTGTTGCAGTGGCAAAGGCTGTAGAGACGTTGTGTGATTGTGCAGTGCTGTCGTAGCGACCGCGGATCAAACTAAGTTTTTTCCCATTTCCCATTTGATTTTCTGTTTGCACTCTTACTATATCCTTTAATATTACTTAAAATAATATATACAAATGAATATACATTTATGGTTAATATTGAGGAGTGCGGAGAAGAGTTTGATCCGGAGGCGGAGTCTGTCGTTCGCATTCATTCCCAGGGCTCGGCATCGCTTGTGTGAACATTGCATCATTGTATTACTAATATTGTAGTAACCATGTTCTTTGGCAGAAACCATATTTTTATTGCAATTAACAATTGTGTTGTTAGTACTGTAATATCGTGCTAATATAGAATGTAACAGGGTGGAGGGAGGGGCCGGGTCTTGATTATACACACCCGGTCCCTTATCAGGCTAATTAAGTCTGCGAGAGGGATAAAGGCCGACTGTGGATGTTGGTGGGACAGAGAGAGATCGTTTATGGGAAGCTGTCCATTGTGTGTGTGTTTTTGTCTTTTTGTTCAGTTTTATATTAAAACTATTATTTATATTGTCAAGCCGGTTCTCGCCTCCTCCCTTCCATTAATCCCTTTACAAGTAACCATGGTTAATTGTGTGGTTAATGTAAATTTACAAAAATAACTTGGTGAATCCATGGTTACAGTAGTAAAACCAAGGTTATTTTTTTTCTAAGATAAGGTTAAGGTTAGGTTTAGGGGTAGAGGTTAATGTAGTGTGTCTGTGGGACTGTAAATAAACACAATAGACACACTGCAGTGATACCAATTGTGTATGCTAATATTTAAAAACAGTATGAGTGCAAATAGTATTTGACACATTGCTCCAATTTGTTCTAGTCTTTAAATATATTCAAAACTTCTCCATAACCCTGTGGACATTTCACCTTGAAACTGCCGCAAAACATGTCATGAACCACATAATTAATTTAGAAAAAATGTAGCCAGTCATGTTCTTTTCATGAGGTCAGGCTGCAATACTGCAGGGGTGGAAAGAGTACTGGTGCGGCTGTGGCTCAGGTGGTAGAGCGGGTCAGCCACTAATCACAGGGTTGGCGGTTCGATTCCCGGCCCACATGCCGAAGTGTCCTTGGGCAAGACACTGAACCCCAAGTTGCTCCCAATGGCAAGCTAGCGCATGGCATGGCAGCTCTGCCTCCATTGGCTTATGAGTGTGTGTGTGAATGGGTGATTGGGACACAGTGTAAAGCGCTTTGGTAACCTCTAAGGTTAAAAAAGGCGCTATATAAGTAAAAAAAACAACTACTCAAGTAAGAGTAAAAGAGTAGCTCATTTAAAAGTACTCATGAGTAGTGAGTATTGAGTATCGAGTTGCAAAATCTATGCCCCATATTAATGAACACTGTATGCCAACTTTTAAAATACATCACTTATCTATAATTAACACTACATGAATCTGATTCCAAAAAATAATGAGACATGATAACAGAAATTTTAAGATTAAAAAGTTATTTTCAATACACTAATCACCATTTTAAATCATAATGTATGAAACAATTACATTAAAATCAATTTACGTGTAGGTCTAAATTTTCCTTAAAGCTGACGTTATTGTTGTGCATAAAACATGTTCAAACAATACAAGAATACAAAAAAATGCTAAATTAGCAGGATCACTTGGCACATAATGTCCTGCACAATAGAGGTAGAGCAGGCATGGGAAAAGTTGTTTGGTCAAGGGGCTACATCACGCTTAAAAAGGAATAATTCACCCAAAAATGAAAATTCTCTCATCATTTACTCACCCTCATGCCATCCTGGATGTGTATGACTTTCTTTCTTCCGCAGAACACAAATGAAGATTTTTGGAAGAATATTTCAGCTCTTTTGGTCCATACAACGAAAGTGAACCGGTGCTAAAAATCAGCATAAGTAGTCTATCCATGTGCCTCCAGTGGTTTAATCCATGTCTTCAGAAGCGATATGATAGATGTGTTGAGAAACAGATCAATATTTAATTCCTTTTGTACTATTAATTTTGCTCCCTGCTCAGTAAATGTCCACTTTAAGTTTCACATTGTTCTTGTGTTTTTGGTGATTCACATTCTTTATGCATATCGCCACCTACTGGGCAGAGATAAGAATTTCTAGCAAAAAGGGACTTATATATTATTGACCTGTTTTTCACACCCACACCTATCATATCACTTCTGAAGTCATGGATTAAACCACTGGAGTATGTATTGTATGTATGTATTAATTTTATGCTGCTTTTATGTTCTTTTTGGAGCTTCAAATTCACAGTAACCATTCACATACACTGAATGGACATACAGAGATGTAAATATTCTTCTTAAAATCTTAATTTGTGTTCTGAAGACAGATGCCATGAGGCTGAGTAAATGATAAGAGAATTTCCATTTTTGTATGAATTATTTATTTAAGTAGCACATGGGGGGCCACATTATCCTGCTTTTGAGACACAATGTTCAACATTGATTTAGTTCTTGTATCTTTAAGCCAAGAAATAGTTGTGTTCTCAGTCTAATGCATGATGCATCATTTTCTGAAGTTTGTGACTGGTGTAATGTTCTGCTGAAGTATTGCTCTGCAACTGTTGATACGTTTCTATCTTTATAAAGGCTAAGCATAATTATAAATATTTTTTATCATCTCTACTTTCCTAGTAATTGATTATACCAGTTAACACTCTCTCAAGGGTCAGTATTATTAAAAAACTAACAATATATATTTATTTATTATTATTAAAAACTGTTTTATTCTATTATATTAATACTTTTAAAGCTACTCAATTTATTCAGCCAAAAGTAGTATTTCATCTAGATCAACCAACCAGTGGTTGTCTTGCTATCACGATCATTGCAATGAATACCTCTGTTCTAGATGGAAAACATAGGCTAAATATAAAAAAAAAAATATTCAAAAGTTTGATTGAGGACATCTCTCTTTTTTCAGAAAAACATCTAGTTCATTTTATTGTTCAGCCCTATTGATAACATTGCATTAATCTCTCACAGCAGCCCAATAATCTCTGTGATAAATAGCTCATTTACAGGCTACATTATAGACACAGAGAATCTAGTAAGCAGAAATATGAAATTGATCTCTATCTTTCTTCAAATTAGAGTCAAAATTAATGCTGATATCTGGCTTGAGCAAGTTAAACTCACATGACACGATCAAGCAATTGGCCCTTTTCACTGCGAAAAGCCCTTCCAGGTGCGAGATGTTCAGCTGTAAACTGTGCTTGAGGAATTCTCCACAGCTGCCGTTCAAGTTTTTTACGTGTGATTTGATGGGTCACAAGAATACATTCAGGACAGGGAAGTAGCGAACATAGACGGTGGGAAAATAGAGCAGTAAAAGTACAGTTACAGCACTTAAAATGTACTAAAGTAAAAGTATACCATTTTTAAACTACTTTTAAAAAGTACAATTCTTGGGAAAAAGTAGTTAATTATAGTAACGTGAGTATTTGTAATTCTTTACCAGCAATACTCTAATAACCATGAATACATAGCACACTCAAATATAGGTATAATAGTCCATTTTGAATTACTTTGAACTGTTGTTAGCACATTTATTTGGTTTTGAATGCTAGTTTTAATGTTTAGTTTTGAAGTATATTTCAAATGAACATTTCCAAGCTTGTCAAAATTCATTATATGATTCCCTTCTCCATGAATGATACATGCAATGCTGCCATAGAATTTGGCCAAAAGAAGGTATCTCAGAAAGTAGCATAATTGTACTTTTTAGAGCCAATTTTGGGTCAAGGAGCACTCTGATGACTTAAAATGCTGCTCCAAGGCTTTTGGAACAAAGCCAAAAGTCTTTCAATTTCGTTTGATGAAAAACTAATGTTCCCTTTGGCTGATATTAGGGTAAACACCTGATTATTCAGAAGGAGGAAATTCATATCTGAGATATGGCATTGATTATAGGATAAATAGATGTAATAATACATCATACGAGTTTCTGAGAGTTAATGATTAAATAACATAGACTGAATTATTTCTTCTTTCTTTTTTTCTTTATTTTGGCCACAAATTGCACCCCTTATATCAACTGTCTGAGCCCAAGAGCCTCAGAATTATACTTCTTACAAATGATACTTAAAAAACAACAACAATAAGGCTATGTCTACATGTGGAGAGGAGGGGGGCGGGGCCAGGTCGGAATATCGCGCGCCCGGTCCCCAATCGGCCTGATGAGGTGCGCGAGGGATAAAGGTGGCCGGTGACGATGGTTCGAGAGAGAGAGAATTACTGGCATGTCCGTCATGTGTGTGTTTATGTTTGTGTGTTTTGGTTTTGAGTTTAATTAAATATTATTTATATTGACAAGCCGGTTCTAGCCTCCTCCTTGCCCATCCTTAACTGTGTTACAGTCACGATCCTCTGTTGTCTGCCCTGTGTTTCTCACCTTGTCACCTGTCCTAAACTACACTAAACTACACTTCCCATAATTCCCTGCCCTCATCACTGCCAGCAGTCATTCATTGTTTTCACCTGTGTGTCGTTTAATTATCCACGAATGGTGAAACAACAGGGTTTAAATACACAAGGATAATGAATAAACGACACACAGGTGAAAACAATGAATGACTGCTGGCAGTGATGAGGGCATGGAATTATGGGAAGTGTAGTTTAGGACAGGTGACAAGGTGAGAAACACAGGGCAGACAACAGGGGATCGGGACAGTTACATTGGTGCCGAAAGCCCGGGAGGGAGGAGGGATGCCCGTTGCAGAGTCCTCGACACTGCCGTCCACCCAGGTGAGTGCCGCTGCCATCTGCCGGGTGACGGAGTAGCCTGACCGCCCGGATGCGGGGAACGGCCGCCGTCCGCGGGGCAAGTGGGGACTGGATACCCCGACTGCCTGGAGTGAGGGAGCCGCTGCCGGGGTCGGAGGAGTGCCCTGCCATCCCCAGAGACGCGGAGGGAGACCGCCGTCCGCGAGGGGAGGAGCGAAGAAACTCCCCGACCGCCCAGAGCGGTAGGGCCGCTGCCAGGGGAGGAGGAGTGTCCCCATTTGCTGCCAGAAAAGCGGAGGGGCGTTCTGCCCGCTGTGGGTCGAATGTTTGACTCCGGTTCGCCCAGGTTTGGAGCGGCTGTCGTCCGCCTGAGTGTGGAGGAGTGTTCGAAGACCACGCGACGGTACATCAGAGAACCGGTGAGTGAGCTTTTTCTCTATCTCCTCTCTCTCTCTCTCTTTCGCACCGTGTTGGCCTTTTCCCTCGCCTGTTTTGTTTTTTGTTGTTGTTGTTGTTGTCTTCCCCTCCTGTCTCCTCCCAGGGCGAGGAAGGCGGGGATGACCACATGGGACGCAAGATACACCCCGCCCCAGGGATGGGGGGGGGGGGGTGTACGTCATGCCGGTGGCATACAGGTTTGTATAGGTTTCATAATATTAGCATGTATGTAATGCATAGGTTCCCATGAAGCTGGTGTCACTGCATCCTCAACGCAAAATGCTAAATGCTACTATTTTGGCAGTCCTTCACAGCACAAATTACTTACACTTAGGCCTAGTCCACACTAATACATTTACGTTTGAAAACGCATCTTTTTCTCTCCATTTTGGCCTTCCATCTATTAGCGAACAGACCCCTGACCCCCATAAACATCTTTGTTTTTTATTTACAATGCACCCATTGTTTATCAAACTAATTTGTATCATTTGCAAATTCATGGCATGCCCATGTGACCAAGAGAGATCATAATACAGCATTTAATATTAGAAGTCAGAGTATAAAAATGAGTAAGGAAAATTGCTATTTCAAATGGGCTCACAGCAACATAATAATATCAATGCTTTAAAATACTTTTAATATGCTTTGAATACTTAATTATATAATACTTTAATATTGAAATATTTCAAACTTAAATTTCTGAGCCAAAAAAAAAAAATATGATAATAAATAAAAAGTCATCAAAATTGAGGAAAAGATTGCCTGAAATATTCTAAATATGGGGGCAAAAATTTGACCAGTTATTAGGTTTTGTGTTTTTAATCTGATCTAATTTTTTATATTCTACTATTTATACATTTTTGTGTATGTGTAAAAGGTAAAACATTCTCAATATATTTTACAGAGGTGAATTTTGTAATAAATGTATTAATATCAAGAATGTTTTTTTTTGTTTGTTTTGTTTTTTGCATATTTTAAAGATATAGTATTTTTAATGCAATCATACAATCTATTACTCTAATAATCCAAATATAATAACTGTTAGATAAAATTATCTATTCATTTATAATTTTTTTCAGAATGATTTTTCTCAACAGCTACAGTTGGCATGAAATAGGTCACAACTTTGCAATATTACACATAATTAAACTGTACCTACATCCCTATATCAAAAAATAGATAACTGTTCTGCCTGCAGCTTTTAAAAGTCAGTCTCTAGGGAACAATGATGCTGCTTTTATTTACATGAAATGCACAATGACATCACCTGCTGGGAAATAATTAAAGCTACAGCATCAAAACTATGTGGTGCTTTTAAAATGCATTTGAGAATCCATTTCTGAGTCGTTTTATTTACGACAAACTCAAAGTCGTTGAGAACTACATGCCTTTCCTTTTCCAACCTCACCCTGCCAAAACTTCCCATATCAAAGAAACAAAGGAGTAAAATGTGACCTAGTTGAGTCCCACGGTACGTCAAACGCACATCAGAATCAATGAGTGAAGACGTGTAGTGCATTTGCCAAGAATCAAGAGTGTTTTAACTCAAAAGACTCCTGTTGGCCTTATGATCTGTTTTCCATCACCGCAGCTGAACCGAAAGATTCCTTTTGTGAAAGCTTCAAGATCTCCCTCTTGAGAAATAAATGGAGTGGCCCAAGGGCGGGAGATGATGTGAATGTTAAAAGCTGTACTTAAACTCGTCCTTTAATTAATTCTGGGAATAATTATATAAAGCCTAGTGTGGGTTGGTGTTTAATGCTTAGGAGATTTAAGTTATCTGGGTCTAGGCCCACTTACAAAAAAAAAGAAAACAACTTTATATTTTACAACATCAGCCTATAATCCTTTGATTGGATAATGCGTTTCACTGTGAAGTCTTATTGCATTCATTATTGTTGCCAAAACTAATCCTAGTTATAATATCCATGAAATTGATATACGATATGAGATACAGCTTCAGAAGTCTTCATTGCTTTAATGGCTTTTGAGATTTGTGCTCTTGTTTAATTATCCAAAGTTGGAAAGACCCAAAGGCATTGTGGAGATGCAACCTACTGTACTGTGGGGGTCCAAATATCTGAAACCACATTGAAATTTTTTCATTTAAACCTGGAAATAAAATGAAGATTGAAGATTTTGAAGCAGTTGGCACACAGGGATCATAAAATATTAAAGAAATATAAGAATCGGCACTATTTCTAGGTGCAAAAATGAGACATATAAAGAATATCTGAAATTCATGTACATTTTTCAACTCAGCGTTTTATTCATTGTTCTGATGATTATATATTGTGTAGTACATCAGAAGAGAATGCAAAGTAGAAGCATTGTGGTCTCAGACTTCTGGACTTTTCAATCTCTGCCGTTGACAGAACAGCTGCTGGTAAAATAGCTGTGGTAAAATATCTTGTTTGTCATGGTGGCCAAAACTAAGGCCCTTTTCACGCTTTTAGGCTGTCATAGGATGATGGTCTACTCCAAAAGTTCAATGTTTAATTTCTGTTTGTAATATTGCCTTGTCACATATAAATGACAACAGAATTTCATGTCTTCGGTATTGAGGCACTTAGAAACACTGTGGCATGCCGTATGTGTTCAATATCTTTCCTTGTAATTTTCCTAATGAGTGGCATTTAATCAATCTTATTTCTATATTTGGGGAAATTCAAATACTGTTCCATACAATCACAAAATTGCAGGTATATTCTTCTTGTAACAGACTTGTCTATCTGGCCGTCCTTCCATCCATTGTTTTGTCATTCTATCATTCTATCTGTATGTCTGTTTGTCCATCCATCCATCCATCATTCTGTCTGTCTATCTATTGTTATTGCATTATATCATTCTATCGTTTTGTTATTCTGTCATTATATCCGTCTGTCTGTTTGTCTATCCATCTATCCACCATTACGTTGTGTCCAGCCATCAGCCCGTCCTTCCGTCCGTCCATCTGTCTGTCTGTCCATTCTTTCTTTCTTTCATTTTGTCATTCTGTCCATCTATCCTTTCTTTCTTTCTTTCTTCGTCTGTCAGTCTGTCTTTCATTTTGTAATGTCATCCATCCATCCTTCTTTCTTTCTTTCTTTATTTCTCTGTCTGTCTGTCTTTCATTTTGTCATTCTGTCCATCCATCCATCCTTTCTTTCTTTCTTTCTTTCTTTCTTTCTTTATTTGTCTGTCTATCTGTATGACTTTCATTTTGTCATTCTGCCCATCTATCCTTTCTTTCTTTCCTTCTTTGTCTGTCTGTCTGTCTATCATTTTTTCATTCTGTCCATCCATCCTTTCTTTCTTTCTTTCTTTCTTTGTCTGTCTGTCTGTCTATCATTTTGTCATTCTGTCCATCCATCCATCCTTTCTTTCTTTCTTTCTTTCTTCATCTGTCAGTCTGTCTTTCATTTTGTCATGTCATCCATCCATCTTTTCTTTCTTTCTTACTTTCTTTGTCTGTCTGTCTGTCTGTCTTTCATTTTGTTATTCTGTCCATCCATCCTTTCTTTCTTTCTTTGTCTGTCTGTCTGTCTGTCTTTCATTTTGTCATTCTGTCCATCCATCCTTTCTTTGTCTGTCTGTCTATCATTTTGTCATTCTGTCCATCCATCCTTTCTTTCTTTCTTCATCTGTCAGTCTGTCTTTCATTTTGTCATGTCATCCATCCATCTTTTCTTTCTTTCTTACTTTCTTTCTTTGTCTGTCTGTCTGTCTGTCTTTCATTTTGTCATTCTGTCCATCCATCCTTTCTTTCTTTATTTGTCTGTCTGTCTGTCTGTCTGTCTGTCTGTCTTTCTTTCTTTCTTTCTATCTATCATTCTGTATAGTTTTTAACAATTGCCACTGGCACACACACACAAGCATTGTAGAGTTGTACCCTCTGAAAATCTGCCAATCTGTGTTCTTGAAGGATGTCATGCCTCAGCAGTGCCTTGTGGGAGACCAATCAGGCCTGTCACGCAAGGGTTGCCACCCCTGGCCTCACTAATCCCCTGAACAGATCACTCTAAAGAGCAGGCAAACAATAGGCTTCAGATGCGTTACATTATAAATGAACACATCAGCAGGATCATAGACTTCAACAGAGCTGGAGAAAGTGAGGAACTTAGGCATAACAGAATTCAGTCAGTGTGAACTAGGGCTGAGCGATATACCTACAAATAATATCTTAATTTGTTTTAGACTTTTGCCAATATTCAATGCAGCATATATATATATAATATATATTGACATTTACTCTTAAAAATGTCTTAATGCTTTTAATCAGAGGAACGATAATTTCAACGACGGTTCTCACTGCGAGACCGTGCCAACTGGCCCAGATCAGCACAGCATTGTACGAGTTCGCAATGAGAACCATGTGGTTGGATGGTGGAAAAGCGGTTTCTTTTTCCACTGTGGTGCTGGAATATATCTCACAAATATGTCAGCATTGATGGGCAGTTGCTTCGCTACAAATAGCGAAGTTATTAGCTTAACTACATTTCGGAGTAGACAGGTGGTAGCTTCGCTAGTTTTTTAATCAAGTAGCTTTTCATTAGCGAAGCTGTATTTTTGATTAGGTAGCACGTAGCTTTGACAAAATCCATCACACCGGTATTTACCCCTGCCAGTTTTGAATCAGAACTAAAGATGTCCAACTCACAAATGAATCGCTCATTTGAGTCGGTTCTTTACAATAAATTGGTCACACACTCTTTATAGCAAAGCTATATGTCGCAGAATATTTTAAAATACCAAAAATAAAGATAATGCTGGTTGCAGTGGATCTACAATCAATGGAATCCAAACCTGAAAATGCATCCGATCGTTTGCCAGGGATAAAGAAGGTCTTTATTAAGTTCATCATGTGTACAACCTGAATGGCACCGCAGGTAAAGATTTTACCACCAGAAAAGAGTCTCAAAACACTTAGTAGCCCACACGAAAGTATATTGAAAAAGTACCATGGCATTACCATGTGTTTTGGACATGTATTATTACCTGGAAGCACCATGTTAAAACAGTAGTATACAAATAAGGTAGTCATTTATTGAAGTACCATTCCATAGTAATACCATAGTATTCTTTGAAGTACTTTGAAGCACCATTTAAATACAGAATAGTACATGAAATATGGTAATTGTATCTCAAAGTACCTTAATCATTGCAATATTCAGTGTTGTTTAATTTTATATCACCAGCTAAATTAATGAAAATAAATGCTGAATATGTTGCCTAGTTTGAATTTCTAATGCAAAAATTTGAAAAAAATGTTTTAACAGTACAGCTCAGACATCATACAACAAAATTGCAAGCTTTTATTAACATGAGGCAGTACTTCTATATGGATCTATCAAAGTTCAGTCAAACATCATTGTATTGGTTCAGAAAGATGGATGACATCTGGGTAAAGATCAGACAAAGATGCACAAATATCTACAAGGAAGCCTTCAACAATATGGACAGTTACGTGAAATTCATATGGGAAGATACAAGAGAACAAATTGGCTTATAGTTTAGTTAAAATATGGCAGTCTACTCTGAACATCACAGTCTATAGAAAACCCCTTTCAATACCTTCTGTTTAAGTCTTTCTTGATACTCCCCACTGGAAAACCAGTTAGGAGTCATGAAAAAACTTTTCCTTTTGGGCCAATAATGGGCAGACCAGCTTAAATTATGGAGACAAGGAAGCTTTAAAGAACACTTTAAAAATGTGTTGCTACTCAGACTAGGCCTTTGTTAGAACAGACAATATATCTGGCAGGAGTGTCAAAGCAATGAGATAAAATGTGAAGCAGAAGAGTTGCTTTTTTGAGGACAACAATATACAGTTTGTTTGGAACACAGAACACTGTTGGTTTGATGGAAAGTGTAAATGGCGACATCAATGGCAACCTTAGAGCAACCTTCTCAAAACACTATCTCTCTGCAGCAGTTTCATTTCACAATTCACATGGTTGGGTATTGAACTCCCACAACTCTCTCCAGTCATCTTTGTTTGTAAAGAGGTTTACCTTCTGGGAAATAGAACAATGAGTTTAACCAGACATCTGAAACGAGGCATTGCATGTAATCCCTGATTGTTTTCTAATTTGTTGTGTAGTGAGAGGCAAACAGGTACAATTGAAACACAGATGGAGCATGTTAACTCAAAATGTTAAGTAGTTGTTGGTGTTTGTTAGGGCTTGCACGACTACTCACTGTAACTAGTCAAATAATTGTCCAGAAATCTCCTAGTCAGTGGGTCAATGTTTAACTTAATCATTTAAACCAGGGCATGCTTTTCCATGCTAGTCCAAACTGGCTAAATTTGGTTAGTGCTGGTTTGTTGTTGGTCTAGCTGGTGGGCTGGCATAGCCATGTTGTTCTCCAGCATATCATTATTTTTTTAAATCAGCTAGTTAGTTCTTATAGCAAGCGCAGACAAGGTCCTTTCTTTGATATGACTGTTTGCTTTTGTCTTCATTATGTTTGCTTTACTAATGTATTTGGATTTAATTTGAGTTCTAGATAACAGCATGTGGAATGTACTCTTGTCCCTTGAAGATACTAGGTCAAAAGAGATTAAAAGAGTGAAGTAAGTCAATTATATTATATGTCAGCTATATAGTATGTGAAGAACATTTCATTCATTTAAAGGTCACTTTGAACCTTTAGACAGAGGTGTTCAATCTTGCAGCTGGAGAGTTACGTTTTTCACACGTTTGCACAAGCATTTTTGAGTGAACTTGGCTATATCAATACCTCAATATTTGATTCAGTGCAGTATATGGAGGTTGGAAGGCATCAAATCATGTCTGAATTCAAAGTTTGCGTAACTTCCTGTCTACGTAACCTGTCTTGCGTAACTCTCCTGTTCCTGAAGAATAAAAAGTGTGACAACTAGTCCCAGTCTCCCCCTTTGCTTGGCTATGTCTAAACATTCCTAAAGATCACAATTTGTTTTAGATCATTAGACATGATGTTATGGTACTTTGGGAACCACTCTGGTGCCAGTTTCCTGTTAAATCTGCCTTCAAACTGACAAGTTGGTCAACTTTTCAAGAAGGTAAGATATCAGCACATGTTTAAGAGAACAGAGGCAACAATGTTTAAAACAAATCTAATATAAACTTAAACTCTTTTTTTTCTCATGTGAGAGGAAGAAAATCAACTCAGTGTTTTTGTTGTTGTCATTCATCCTCAAAATGACTTCTAAAATACTGCCTCCAAAATGAAAACGCAACTTTTAGTGCATATGACTTGAGAGTACAAACAACAAAGGCGACTGCCTCTTTAAACACGTCACTCTGTTCTGTTTACCAGCAGTGAACTGGATGTCTTGAGATACTGTGGGGTAGTTCAAGATTCTCAAAAAGGATTTGAGAGTGCTTTGCTGAAAATTTCACAAGCGTAAGTCATTCAGCAATAGACACAGAGAAACACACTACTGAGTTAATACTGATGTTGTTGCCTTGATCCTAAACACATTTTTCACTCAAATTAAGTACGAACAAAGACTGAGACAGAGATACTGAGTGTCTAGAGTACGTACTCAGAGATGACTGGAAAATTTTATGAAACAGACCGTGATCAGGACACATTCATGATGCAACACATTAAGGTTGACATGTTGAAAAAACAAACATTTTCCTTTCATGTGTACAAGCGTTGTACTGTCAATGTGCAAGATACTGGCAATTGCCATGTAGCCTTTTTTTATCTGCTCTAGAGAATGTTTCCAGATCTAAAAAGACATGCATACATGCTGCATTAATGCATTGACAGGTCATTGTCAAAAATGAAAAATAAAACAAATAAATAAAAAAAAAACTTGCAACTCAAAATTGCAAATTAAATGTTGTTTCTTTCCTGTGTTGACATATTTCCTATTGACGGTACATATTGAAGAGCATAACCCATTTTTGTAAATAGCTAATAGCTAAATCCTCCACGTGCAGCAATGACAGCTTTGCAGAGCCTTGGCATTCCAGCTGTCAGTTTGTCCAGATACTCAGGTGACATTTCACCCCACACTCCCTGTAACACTTGCCATAGATGTGTCTGTCTTGTTGGGCACTTCTCACGCACCTTACAGTCTAGCTGATCCCACAAAAGCTCAATGGGGTTAAAATCCGTAACACTCTTTTCCAATTATCTGTTGTCCAATGTCTGTGTTTCTTTGCCCACTCTAACTTTTTGTTTTTGTTTTTTATGTTTCAGAAGTGGCTTTTTATTTGCAATTCTTCCCATAAGGCCTTTAGTTTTCTCTTTACTGTTGTACATGAAACTGGTGTTGAGCGGGTAGAATTCAATGAAGCTGTCAGCGGAGGACACGTGAGGTGTCAATTTCTCAAACTAGAGACTCTGATGTACTTATCCTCTTGTTTAGTTGTACATCCGGCCTTCCACACCTCTTTCTGTCCATGTTAGAGTCAGTTGTCTTTTGTCTTTGAAGACTGTAGTGTACACTTTTGTATGATATCTTCAGTTTTTGGGCAATTTCAAGCATTGTATAGCCTTCATTCCTCAAAACAATGATTTACTGCTAAGTTTCTAGAGAAAGCGGTTTCTTTTTTGCAATTTTTTACCTAATATTGACCTTAAGACATGCCAGTCTATTGCATACTGTGGAAACTCAAAAACAAACACAAAGACAATGTTAAGCATTTAATGAACCAAATAGCTTTCCACTGTGTTTGATGTAATGGTAAGTGATTTTCTAGTACCAAATTAGCAATTTAGCATGATTACTCAAGGATAAGGTGTTGGAGTAAAAGCTGCTGGAAATGGGACCTGTCTAGATTTGATTAAAAATAACTTTTTTTCAAAATAGTGATGGTGCTCTTTTTTTTTACATCAGTAATGTCCTGACTATACTTGGTGATCAGCTGAAGGTCACTTTGGTGAATTAAAGTACCAATTTTGCAAAATCTGTACATTATTCCAAAGTTTTGGCCATCAGTGTGTATTTATAATCGTTTAGTATTGTATATTTATACTACCTGGTCACATAGAATCACATTACAATACCTACATTTTTGCTAAATTATTTGTACGTGGCTCGTTGTACATATTGTGGCAGTTTCCTGAAGATGGCGCTACAACAACAGCTTTTAGTTCCTTTTACACACAATAAAAAACTGTTTATTATCAGCAGATTAATTATTCATAAGCATTCATGTAATGCTTTCTTATAACATCAAATAACTTTTAATACAGGGCACGACTTGTGAGGGTAAACATTTTCTTTTTTTCATTTTGGTTCAAAGGCAGTTTGCAGACTTACTGTAATAGTGCATTACCACCACCTACCACTCTCCTGGACCAGAGACACTATACCTACTCATCCTATTTCCTTGTAAGGGTAAACATTTTATAATTTGCATTACATAACCAAATGACGAAGTTCAGGCATGAAACTCTGCATGGCACAAGCTCATAGGTTCTTTGAACTTGTTATCTGTAAACCACTCAGCTCGCTTACATGTGATTTGTCAAGCCAGTCGGCTCACATGGTGTAAGTTTTGATGTGTAATCAGGGTAGCCAATCAACTTGAATGTCTCTATTTGCCAAAAAAAATTATTTCCTCAGTTTGCATGTAAGCCGGTTTCACTGTAGCACAATGTGAGAATCTCTCACTCTGAAATCCTCCACCTCCCCAGATTCACAGGTCTTGATCTGATACATGGGGACTGCATTTATGTCTAGTTGTGCAGCAGGATGTCATACATGCTTGATGCAGCATATCTCTGTATGTTCTAGGTTTAGCAAGTCTCTGTACTTGCTCTGCAGCAGCAGAGGTCTAGTCAGCCAAGACCAATATCCAATCAATATTTCATACCCACGTTAACATGCTACATCTGTAATAAAGTTTTCATGATTGAACTACATTTAGAACCTTGTTCGAGCACAATCAAATTGCACAGTAGCTCAAATAATGGAGCGTTTGATGCAGTTGTGACGCAAAGGACAATGTTACGAGCCCTGAAGTGCATGCGAGTCGACACGTGAGACAAAAGTGGCATAGAAGCACCTCAAAATTATGTTATTGCTTCAGCATTGTGTTTTTCTCAGATCTCAGATATGCTTTTTATGACATTATCGGTTAGCTTTTAGTTTAAGGTTCAGGGTAGGGAGGAGGTAGGGTTTGCTGATTTAAAATGTGTTAGGTCATTAATATTCCAAGATAATCAGATAATGTTACAGAAATTTAGAAATTTCACACCAAACTCACTAATCCATAACAACAGTACTAGTGTATGTGATCCATCCAGATCTGCCCTGTTTCCTCAAACCTTTCCTTGTTTGCTGGAAGCACAATCCATCCAACATTAGTCTCCCTCTGCTCTATTTGTCAGACTGTCAGAGCCATAAACATGCAAAAACTCTAATATGTTCATTAATTTTCTCCTGTGGCAGCTTTCTGCTGGAATGCTGATATGGGCCCTAAAACTGTTGTTTTAATTTGAAGGAAAACAACAATTTGAACCGAACTCCCATGGAGGAGGCATTCTGAGAGTATTGAACGATTTTTTTGTAATTATGATGCAGTAATGGCCCCAAGAGACAAACAACAATTACTCAACAGTGTGTGAAGACTGTTGTGGTATAATTGCACAACAATAAAACTTTTTAATGGGTGTTTTTGTCATGATGTCAGGGTTTTGAAGGAAAAGTTGAAGTTCACCCTAAGTGAAAATTCTGTCAATATTTATTTACTCATGTCTTTCCAAACCCGAATGCTGGTATTTTGTTTAGTGGAACACAAAAGAATGATATATATATATATATATATATATATATATATATATATATATATATTAGGGCTATCAATCGATTACATTATATATATAAATAAAAACATATTCAGATAATTAAAATGCATTACATTCCTGTAGCAGAAGAGTTAATCATTAATAAGACAATACAAAAAGCAATCATAATCATAAGTCAATCATTGGCACACAGTTCACAGTAATCCATTGCACAAGTGAATTTGTCAATAAGTTGGAGATTTATTATGAGGGCTTGTTTAAAGATACGTCAATGAACAACTGCGTCAGACATGCTTGTATAGCGTCATAAACATAAAATGTTTAGGTGACTGTGTCAAGTTAAATATAGTGTAATACTTAGAACACATATTGAGATCACTTAGTTCGGATTTGCGCTCCATCAAGTGTTTTGAACGCAAGAACGTAACGCATGTCTGTGTTGTGCTGCTCAAGGGTGTTTTTCTACACTATATAAATGGTGCATTGCCACGGCTGAAGTTTCACTTACTGCCCTCTGGAGTAAACAGGTGGTACTACAAGCTTGTATTTCTCAGGAATCTTCCATATCACGTATCGGGGGGGGCATTGCGATTTAATGGCGTAAAATGTTTTATAACGCGTTATTTTTAGTCAAATTAATCACACTGAATTAACGTGTTAAATTGACAGCCCTAATATATATATATATATATATATATATATATATATATATATATATATATATATATATATATATATATATATATATATATATATATACACACACACAATTACTGTTCATAGTGATCACAGCTGTAAAGCTCCAAGAAAAACACCATAAAATATGTACGACACACGTACAATATTCCAAGTATTCTCAAGTCATACAATAGTTTTATGTGAAGAATTGAACAAATTGACAGTCTGAAAATCTTCTCCTTTGTCAAAGGGTGGCTATGGCCCAGGTGGTAGAGCGGGTCGGCTGCTAATTGCAGGGTTGGTGGTTTGATTCCCATCCCACACGACTCCACATGTCAAAGTGTCATTGGGCAAGACCATGTTGCTCCCAATGGCAGGCTAGCGCCTTGCATGGCAGCTCTGCCACCATTGGTGAATGAGTGTGAATATGTGATTGGGACACAGTGTAAAGTGCTTTGGTAACCTATAAGGTTAAAAAATGCGCTATATAAATGCAGACCATTTACCAAAGCTCTCAAATTAAATTCAAAATTTCAGAATTTCGGTGTTTCCTCACACAAAGCATTGAGGTCGTATGGTTTTCTTTTATGATAATTTAATTGTTTCTTTTTAGAGCTTGACAGCAGTCATTGTATGCAAAAGAGCTGCAAAACATATATATATATATATATATATATATATATATATATATATATATATATATATATATTTATTTTATTTTTTTTTTTTTTCAGAATTTCTTCTTCATGTTCCATTGAAAAAGTAACAGCATATGGTTTGGGGCTTGAGTTTGAGTAAATAATGACATAATTTTCTTTTTTTGGTGAACTATTACTTTACATTTGTTCCCATGTTGTAAAGCCTTTCTGATGTGTAAGACATCACAGTCATCATTTGTGGCTACCTGACACACAAACTGAAAGATTTCTGAAGATGCTTTACACCAGCTTGTTTCGACCAATGACCAGGTAAAAGATTTCTCTAAAGGCCGAATTTACATATCTGAAGGCTTAATTACTTTGTATCAGGATCAGCGCTCAGCCTGCTTGGCGTTTTATATTAACTTGCCTGACATTTACACGTGAACCCACACAGACACATCGAGAAAGAAAAAGCAAGTCTAAGTGCAAACTACAGAGTTTAGTTACTTGTATAAAAGACAGAAAAAAGAAAGAAACGAATACAATAAAAAAAACTGAATCGAAACAGAAAATAAATATATTTCGTCAAAGGCTTTAATTTATATAATTCTCATATAATTATATAATTTCAATTACAGTTGAAGTGAGCAAGACTGTAAAACTACTTCTTGTTTTGTGATTTAGATTAAATATAATTTTATTATTGGTTATCAAGTCTCATCAAGTGTTTTTTTCTTCTTTTCTGTATACATGTAAGCCCTCTCTGTAATTTGCACTTAAACTTGCTTTTTCTTTCTTGATGTGTCTGTGTGGGTTCATGTGTAAAGGTCAAGCATGTCAGTATAAACTCCAAGAAGGCTGAGGCTGATACAAAGTAATTAGGCCTTCAGAGATGTCAATTAGGCCTTTAGAGAAATCAAGACTTTCGGCTGAGTCTTTCATCTGGTCATTGGTCGAAACAAGCTGGTGTAAAGCATCTTCAGAAATCTTTCAGTAGGTGTTTCAGGTAGCCACAAATGGTGACTGTGATGTCTTACACATCAGAAAGGCTTTACAACATGGGAACAAATGTAAAGTAATAGTTCACAAAAAAAAGAAGAGAAATCTGTCATTATTTACTCAACCTCATATTGTTCCAAACCCATATGCTGTTACTTTTTTTTCCATACAATGACTGCAGTCAAGCTCTAAAAAACAAACATCAACAAAAACAAGTAGTCCATAAAGACCTCAATACTTTTATTTATATATATATATATATATACAGTATATATATTATACAGATACCAAAGTACTAAAGTTTCGTCTCACAGCTTTGTCTGACCATTTAAAATATATTTATTTATTATTTTTGCACAGAGAGAAATTCTGATCACAGTCTGTATACATTTTCCTCTATTTTTCTTTATTTTCCATACAAATGTTTGCGAAGACTGCCAAGGCATTAGTTGTATTCATTTATTTTCATGCCGGTCTATTATTGTGGTTTAATCTATTTTAGATAACAGGCCGCAAAACAGCATGTCAAACAAAGCGAATTGTGGCTGGTTGGTTTACATGGCAGTCAGGCCACCTCTTCCTAAGTGTGCAGTTTTTATCCAGTTTTTTTTTATGTAAGCGGCAATGTGGAAGTTTGACATGCGTGTCAACTCACGTGTTTAGGGGGACTCATACCCTCTGCAATGTATTTGCAAGTGCAACGCTCTATCAGTTGAGCTAATGTGCAATTTGATCACACTTGGACAAGTTGTAAATGTACTTGATTATGTAATGGAAAGTTAAAAATATATCGCCTTACAAGTCATGCACTATAGTAAAAGTGTTTTAGATGTCATAAGATAGCATTGTGTGAGGAACATAACGACAAGTGTTTATGACCTGATAATCGTTAACCACTGACAGTCGTTTCACTCGTGATTTGTGAGAAAGAGAATAAAAGTAATTGATGTTGTAGCGTCTCTAGTGGTCATTTAACCAAACTGCCACGATACGTACAGTACAATGAGCCACGTAAAAATAATTTTGAAAAAATATAGGTATAGTTATGTGTTTCTGTGAGACCAGGTTGGGACAAGACTTTATGCTGATTATCAAAGTCTGGCCAAGCAAGACTACTAGCTGAGTGCTTTCAGAATACAGAGCAGTGAAGCCTATAAATACAGCCTTTCATAAAAATAAACGTTACGTGGGAGTGTGATGTTTGTGCTGACAGGCACTATTGGCTGTAATGTAGAATAATTTACACAAGTGTCAAGCACATTGTACATATTTTGATATTCTCTCAAACAGTTTGGATGTATTTTGGTAATCTAACTTAGAAACAATTATACACAAAATAGTATAAAAACCCCACCTTTCCCATACTTACTCATAAATTGACATGCTTTAGCTAGAAACACAAAATACTTAGAGAATCTGTTGTATTTTAAAGTAAATGTAATTGAGAAATGAGGGGGAAAAGATGAAAAACAGAGGTCCCCAGGCATCCCCCTACATGCAAAAAAATAAATACAAAAATGTATATATTGTATCAGACTACTGATACGGCTGGATTTCCTAATGTTGGATTAGATGATTTTAAAATGATTTTAATGTACGTTCAACTTTTGTGATAATTATAAAATAAACAAGATTTAGTTTAATAAGACTTTTACAAGCTCTCAACAAGGACAATCAAAGAGGATTGTGACAAGAAAAAATGCAGAGCAAGTAGATAAAAGGAATCTTGCTAAAAACAATTAAAAAAAGCAGCTTAAATAACTTAAAAACATGCTTAAAAACATGCCTTTTTAAAAAAAAAAAAAAAAAAAAGTAATATAATTGATAAACATGATAATTTTCACCCTCATCCTGACCCTCTGCCCTGCTCTGACCTTGCCATTATACTGCTGCTACTGGGCGGGCTTCGGAAGTGATGAGGTAAAGTAGGTGTTGATGTGTTCAAATGCAAATATCTACCACAGTGTGACATCATAATGTGAAGGAAGTAGAGAACAAATCGTATTGGCAGCTTGGTTTCAACCAATGCTCTTTTTGCAGTGAAGAGAACATTTTGAGTTCTGAAACAGTATGTTCATTATGTTTTTATAATACAATGACCTCCTATATGTCAAAATTTGATTCCTAATTTCATGACCCCTTTAAACATGCCTAAAATTTTCATTAGATGGTTTAATCTGGTTTTGGTGAAGCTGGTGTTTCCGAGATTAACCATCTGAAAAGTGCTCAAAACCCTTCTAAAACCAACCAAACAGACAAGCTATCGCCTTAGGCTGGTTTAAGATGTTTTATTGTTTTATTGAGTTTGAGAAATAGATAGTCACCCTACATTAAAGGGTGAAACTGTATGAAAATGAGGTCTAATATTATGTATGAAGAGTCAAGGTGGAGATTAAGGTCAAGAGTAAAAGAGAGTGAATGGAGGTATAAATGGGGGAGTATTGAAGAGGTACGTGAGAGACTGGCTTTATTTTAAGAGTACAGGAGTGCAACACTGAGCCTGGGTTCATTAAAAATGAAGCAGGAAACTCTTTCTGCTCCAGATCCCTGGAGAAATGTACCGGAGCAATGAGGGAACACGAGAAGTTGACGATTCTCAGGCACTGCACTGTAAGACGAGGGCTCTGTTACAAAAACTAGCGAGCTGCCTACCAAGACAGCATTTTAAGGAATTATAGGCACTCACCCAAGCAGAGGCTGTTCGAAAAGGTAGGCAGCAACCTTCAAAGGTAGGCAGAACCACATGTACCATTAGTGGAAAATGCCATCTTAATGCATTACGGAGAGCTCAACCAAGATAACAGATTAGCGTGGCATGGTTGTTGGTGCCAGACGGGCCAGTCTGAGTATATCAAAATCTGCTCAGTTACTGGGATTTTCACGCACAACCATTTCTAGGGTTTACAAAGAATGGTGTGAAAAGGGAAAAACATCCAGTATGCGGCAGTCCTGTGGGCGAAAATGCCTTGTTGATGCTAGAGGTCAGAGGAGAATGGGCCGACTGATTCAAGCTGATAGAAGAGCAACTTTGCCTGAAATAACCACTCGTTACAACCGAGGTATGCAGCAAAGCATTTGTGAAGCCACAACACGCACAACCTTGAGGCGGATGGTCTACAACAGCAGAAGACCCCACCGGGTACCACTCATCTCCACTACAAATAGGAAAAAGAGGCTACAATTTGCAAGAGCTCACCAATATTGGACAGTTGAAGACTGGAAAAATGTTGCCTGGTCTGATGAGTCTCGATTTCTGTTGAGACATTCAGATGGTAGAGTCAGAATTTGGCATAAACAGAATGAGAACATGGATCCATCATGCCTTGTTACCACTGTGCAGGCTGGTGGTGGTGGTGTAATGGTGTGGGGGATGTTTTCTTGGCACACTTTAGGCCCCTTAGTGCCAATTGGGCATCGTTTAAATGCCACGGCCTACCTGAGCATTGTTTCTGACCATGTCCATCCATTTATGGCCACCATGAACCCATCCTCTGATGGCTACTTCCAGCAGGATAATGCACCATTTCACAAAGCTCGAATCATTTCAAATTGGTTTCTTGAACATGACAATGAGTTCACTGTACTAAAATGGCCCCCACAGTCACCAGATCTCAACCCAATAGAGCATCTTTGGGATGTGGTGGAACGGGAGCTTCGTGCCCTGGATGTGCATCCCACAAATCTCCATCAACTGCAAGATGCTATCCTATCAATATGGGCCAACATTTCTAAAGAATGCTTTCAGCACCTTGTTGAATCAATGCCACGTAGAATTAAGGCAGTTCTGAAGGCGAAAGGGGGTCAAACACAGTATTAGTATGGTGTTCCTAATAATCCTTTAGGTGAGTGTATATATATATATATATATATATATATATATATATATATATACTGTATATATATATATAAATGCAGCTTCCTATATAGGCAGCATGTAGGGCTGGGCGATATGGCCAAAAATAGTATCACAATATTATTTTTCATATCATTCGATATCGATATTTATCACGATATACATTCATATTTGTTTGAATTTCCAAGTTGGTAAAAGAAAAGCAGAAAAAAAATCTTAAACAGTCAAAAGAGTCTATACAAAACTGCGTTGGGGTCCCAGAGAGTTGGATATGAATGTTAAAAGATCATCTGTTCATTTTGAAGCATAATGACAGCATATCATTTTTACATTCAAATAATTTTTATAATTCGTTACATTCAGTTACCCAAGTATGGGGGCATAGAAGCCCTTTTGACTCAGGAATGATACTGTATGGCGGTACAGGGGTATTCTTATCTTCATTAAAGTCCAAAAAACTAGGCTACAAACTATTGTCTTTCCTTGTCATTCATGCCAGAGATGACGACATCTAATTAATTTCACAAAATTAGAACAGAAATCGATTTGTTTATTATTAAAGGCTCATAACATGCTGAATAATAAAGCTAAATTTAGAAGGAAAAAAATGTATGGTCTAACGGTGCTACCGCGTTAACGTCACCTCGTGTCTACTCACATGCGGGGAAAAGAGGCAACGTGTGCAGAGCGGGACAGGGTATATATGAAACGTGTTCGATGCTAGAGAAAAAATATTCAAGCTAATGTTAGCAACTTCATACAACCTTACGAAAATCAAACGTTTATGGCAAATTTGCTACAAACTGATAATTTTCACATGCAAATGAGTTTTGCATCCAACATGTGGCGAATTGTCCATTGTTGTCAAAGGTTTGCCGGAGGTTCACCACAACCGGCGAAGAGCTGCCAACTTCCGGCAAACATTTGCGGTGAATCAAAAGCTAATTTGAAAACAACGAGCGACAAATTTGCACACACCTGATCATCTAGATCAAGGACACAGGCTAAATATAGAAAATTACTCAAAAGCTTATCATCGATATTGTTGTCTTTTTTATCACGATAAATATCAAGATCATTTTTTCACCTAGCCTAAGCAGCAAGGCAACTCACTAGTTTCCTTTCAGAGCTGAGAGCATCAGAATGAAGAAAACAAGCTAAAGTAAAAGCTTGCCAAGCTGGCTAGCCTCCAAAATGCCTAGAATATGCATTAAACTGACAACAAACCCTGTTAACGGCTAACTGATTTAGGCCCTGTTTGCACCAGTATTCACATCTGTCTCAGGTGATCCATTCCCATGTGGACAGCAGTGTCAATACCGGTGTAAACAGGGTCCAAAAAGATTTGTAATCCAATCACTCAAACCACATTTGGTAGTCAGAAATGCATGTGACTACATTGCAATTGTAGTGTAAATGCTAATTTGTCTTTAGCAACAGCAATGGAGTGCATACTCACCTAAACGCAAAACAAAGAGTTCAAAACTTTTTGGTTTGTTAGAAATTTAGAAAAGTGCAGGTGTAGTGGTGTTTATAATCACAGGAGGTGCATGTCAATACTAGCTAACTTTCAACTGTGTTTCTTAGCTGCTAAATGTGTTGCTCAGCCCCATTTCCAGATGTATAAACAAAATGTTTTCATTTTGTTCCTGACCTAACAAACCTTAGTCAATCATTCTAGCTTCATCCAATTACCGAAGTAACTGCCTCAGGTGTGTTAATTTGTGACGGAAACTGATTGTTTTGTCAGAGGCGCTAGGCTAACTAATAGCATTTGGGTTTCTGGGTTGACATTTGCTGCTGCCTTCTGGAGAGCGTTTCAGGTTTTTCATGGATTTCTGTTTGTTTGAGTTAGTTAGTCATATTGATGGCTTACATGGGGAGATTAATTATTTCTCACTCTGGGGCACCATTGTTATAGGTGATTGAGAGAAGGCGATACAGATGCATTTCCATTTGAAAAGAGCCTAAAGAAGGTGATGAATAAAACCATGACATGAGTGTCAAATGGCATCAATTCTGGACATTATGCAGCGACATTTCATTAATCTCCACTCGTTTGTTTTCTTAAGAGAGCCACTATATAAAGGAGATTTTAGCACATATCCATTTTACATAAAGAAGAGCTCAGCCATGATGTAGTCCTGTCTTTGTCCTACCCGGTCAAAGTGCTTTGAAATTTACGACTTTGCAATTCAGTGTCACGTTGCCTTCACTTCAAAGCAAATTTTTGAATCTCTCTCACAATAAAAAGTTTATTCAAATCTTTCCTCTCTCTACCTCTTTCTATCACCATCCTTCTCCATCTCTCTCTCTCTCTCTCTCTCTCTCTCTCTCTCTCTCTCTCTCTTTCTCTCTCTTACTTTAAGGATTTCATGTGTTCCTGGCAGCATTTCTGAGCTTCAAGCGAGTGTCCGTCTGTCAAATGGCCTCTTTATACTCAAAGAGGATCCTTATGCATTCCAGAAATGTGATATAAAATCAGTCTGAAAAAATACTTCACATTCAGAAGTGTGAGTGTGGGAGTGTCCATCAAGTGTGGTCACACCATAATCTAGATAGAGCTCTGATCTGAGGAACAGAGATAAGAACATATGACTTACTGTCTTAATTGCCTGCCATTTTTAGGCAGAGTGCCATCTTACAGGCGCCCACATTGTTTCAAAGGGAATATTTTTACTCTAGCGATTAGCTGTGCTGTGATTGCAGCACTGGAACTATTTAATTCAGCATAAAATTAAAACTGACCCCATTTACATTCTTACTGCATGTTTAATAATAATAATAAAAAACTTTATTTTATATAGCACCTTAAAAGTAGCTTCTCATGGTGCTTTACACAGTAAAAACACTAAGAATACGAAACATTAGAATTGATGAAATATAAACATATTTCTGATCTTATTTTGTACAATTCAATGGTACATGCCAACAAAAAATGGGGCCGTTCACATAAAAACATGTTTTGCTTGCATATGCAGTGTTTTGCAATCGTTTTACAATGTAAAAAAGTGCTAGATATACATCTTTGACAGGTGTGCGGCACTTTTCTTTGACACCATGTCAAGTATAAAAAACAAATATCTTTAACTGATAAAAAAGTCTCAAGACGACTGCAGTTTGCTTTATTTGTTGCGCATTGTCTCATTTATTGCAAGAATGTGTTCAGTCTGAAAGGACAAAAGACATTAGGGCATGGTTTTCAATGAAGTTTTTTAATGAAACTGCACAATGGAGACTTTTATAGTTTTTCATTTAAGACATTACAGACACTACAGTATGATTTTCTGTAAAGCTGCTTTGAAACGATGTGTATTGTAAATGGACTATACAAATAAAAGTCACTTTACTTGACTGACTTCTACACTTGGCCCCTTACTCTGCTTCTGCAATGACTTTCTTTTTTTTTCAGGAGAATGTTGAGGTCAGCATTGTCAAAGGTAGCACTGAGATCTAGTAATACCAGCACTAGTATTTTGCCTGAATCAGTATTAAGCCAAATATCATTAAGTATCTTTATAAGCGTTGTGTCTGTGCTGTGATGCGGTTGGAAACCAGACTGGAAATTTTCTATGTAGCCATTCGAGGTTTTGTTCAGCTGATTAAAAAACAACCTTTTCAGTAACCTTGCCTTTGAAAGGAAGATTTGAGATTGGTTAGTTCTTTAATATAGAGTTATCCAAATTGCTCTTTTTTAGAAGGGGCTTGCCAACTGCAGTTTTTAGGGACTTTGGAAATGTGCTTATTTTTAACAGATCTTTTTTACAGACCAGTTTTTTACAATATTATGTGGGCAGTGTTTCAAGACAGGAGGTTGATGCTTTAAGATGCTGTACTATTTCTTCCAGGGTTTTTCCATCAATTGCCTCAAAATCAGACATAGTGACTAATTTCTGAAGTTTTTGTGGTGGGTGCTGTCTGACCTCAGTATTAACCATGCATGTATACATAGTAATTATATATAGTTGTCTAAATGGTCTTCATCATGTCACAGAAGGCTACATCCACAATGTAAATTAAGGCAATAAAGACTTCAGAATCAAAGAAGATGCTTATTATTTTGAACAAAAAAAGAGAGAAGCCTCATTGTTTTGGCAACAGGACATGGTGTAGTTCACCAAAATTACTGTAATAAACTATTTAGACTTCAGTTTCATAAATTTTTTATTTGTATTTTTTTGAATACCGTAAAGAAATGAACCATTATTAACCGGTTACCAAAATAAAAATACAATTTTCACTCCTCAACAATTAAAAGGGACTTAGTTCCCATTTTCATTTACATTCTGCAAAAAAATATTGTTCATTTTCGTTCCTTTGAATGTTTTCAGTCCCTCATTTACAGCATTAATTAGTCTTGTTTAATGTTAATTTTTACATATATTTATACGTTGTTTATGTAAACATTATATGTAAAAATTAGTTAAAGCAACATGAACTAACATGAGCAAACAATGAACAATTGTATTTTGATAAATGAACATTAACCAATAATTGTTATTTGTTAGTTTATAAAGCATTAACTAATGTATACACAACTTTCTGCAAAGCTCGTTTCTTGATTGCTCAGTTGCATTATCCAGATATTTCTCGTATCATTCTGCAATCTCTATAAGCTTATAAAATAACTCAAATCAATATTTCATGTCCATTTATTTAATAATTTAGCAAGTAGTCATGTAATATATGGTATTATGGTCATTTTCACAAACTAAACACTAACAGAACATTAACTGGAGGTTGAATTGAGCTGATTCATAGATTCATAGAGCTGGTGGTGGCGTAGTGGCTAAAGCACAGGGCTGTTAATCAGAAGGTCGTTGGTTCGAACCCCATGGCCACCACCATTGTGCCCTTGAGCAAGGCACTTAACTCCAGGTTGCTCCAGGGGGATTGTCCTTGTAATAATTGCACTGTAAGTCACTTTGGATAAAAGCGTCTGCCAAATATGTAAATGTAAATGTATTTCATGTCCATTTCATTATATATTTTGTAAGTAGCTACATAATAGTAATAATCTAGAGTCTGCCGGTCATTATCCCAAAATAAATCCCTTCAGGTTTATCCAAGACCCCTCTGCTCTGCATCCTGACCACTTTGTTGGGGTTTATTTTGTGATAATAAACATCTGACTGTACATTATGACTTACTTATTACACGGCAGCCTGGAATACTCGATTCTGATTGGTCAATGGCACCATCTAATGGTCTGTTACTTCTCTTTAACCACCGCAGCTTCATGTATCAGAATGCTCATCAGGGTCCTTGTGAGCCGTCTCTCCGTGCCGTCTCTCTTTGATCACTCTGCGATCTCTTCAAGTGAGGTAATAAATGTACCTCCATTTATTTGATTATTTGGCATGTAGTCTTGTAATAGGCTGAATAATGAGAAGTCAAATGGTCATTTTCACAAAAAGATTGAACAGAACTCTAACGCAAACTGAAGGTTGATTTCAGCTGTTCAGCGATTTCTTTCTTTGCATTTCTTCGCTCCGCGTCGGGGTCCTGATCACCCTGTCTGGGTTTATTGTGCAAAAACAACTGGCTGATTGAACATTATCCCTTAAATGGTAAATGGTCTGCACATATATAGCGCTTTTTTTAACCTTAGAGGTTACCAAAGCACTTTACACTGTGTCCCAATCACCCATTCACACACATATTCATACACCAATGGAGGCAGAGCTGCCATGCAAGGCGCTAGCCTGCCATTTGGAGCAATTTGGGGTTCAGCATCTTTCCCAAGGACACTTTGGCATGTGGAGTCATGTGGGCCAGGAATCGATCCGCCAACCCTACAATTAGCAACCGACCCGCTCTACCACCTGAGCCACAGCCACCCTTAACAAATAGAACCTTATTGTGAAGTCTAAATGTTTGAAAGTCATTATTTTTGAATTTCCATTTGTTGATGCTAGTGAGCAGAAATGACACTTTATCTTTAAGAAGAGCCCTTCAGTTTGATTCGTCCTCTCCAAAGCTCTACACTCTTCTAAAAACCAAGCACACGACACTATTGTCCTTCATTGCTGTCTCCTTCTTCTACCTCCAGAGATACTGATGAGCTATTTACTCACTGCTGTTTAGAGAATGCAATGACACAGAATTACACTACATTGGAAGTAACACTACATTGTATGAAAATAATGACATGAAAAATGAGTGTGAGATTCCTGAACTCTCTTCCAAGAAAACTCCCACCACATCTTCAATACTGTATAGGCCTATGGAGTGCAATCTACACCCCCCTTCTTCCTGCTAATTTTTCAACTCTCAGACCTCCGCTGGTAATCAGTTTCCGATCTAAACAAACAATGGCGTGATAAAGATGTTTGGTTCAGTGCAATTAAAATTGTATAAACAGATTCAAGTGCTGCAGCAAAGCATGAAAGGTTTGTTCACACATAAGGCTATGGATTTGCCATTAAAGCCTCACACTTCTGTATCAAAAAACATTGTACAATATGTTTAATAATTTACCAAGCGTCAGAAAAGTGCTATAAAGTTTGAGGCCATTATGGTGATAAAGTCCCTTAATGGAAGAGTAAAGAGATGTGGTGGAAATTACATTGGGGTAGGAATTTTCACGACTTTTAGAAAACAAATGACAAAACATAAATGACATACAACTCCTGAGATGCATGTACACTGATGAGCCAAAATATTATGATCACTCACAGGTGAAATGAATAACATTAATCATCTCCTAACAAGGCGACATGTCTAGGTCTGGGTAGAACAGATGGTAAGCAAACAATCAGTTTTCGTGGTCAACATGTTGAATGCAGGAGAAATGGGCAGGAGCAAAGACCTGAGTGATGTTGACAAGGGCCAAATTGTTATGGACAGATGACTGGGTCAGAGCATCTCTGAAACAGCAAGGCTTGTGTGATGCTCCCGGTCAGCAGTGGTTAGTACCTACTGACAGTAGTCCGAGTAGGGACAAACCACAAACTGGCAACAGGGTGTTGGGCACCCAAGACTCATTGAGCCGCGAGGGCAATTGTGTGCGCCATATACCTGGGGATGTGATGGCACCAGGATGCACTGTGGGAAGACAACAAGCCATTGGAGGTTGTGTGATGCTCTGGGCAATGTTCTGCTGGGAAACCCTGGTTCCAGCCATTCATGTGGACATCAGTTTGACACGTGCCACCTAAATAAACATTGTTGCTGACCAGGTACACCACTTCATGGCAATCGTTTTCCTCCTTAGGTATGATCAGATAATGAGTCAAAAAGAATATTGCGGTTAAAAGTCATGTTTGGTATATTCTTTTTATGATTTGTCAATCTAGAAATGGATGGTCTGGTTAAACTCATTGCATTGTGAATATAGTATTTCACGCAGTGTGCCCTTGTTGTATGCTGCATAATTAGCCAAATGTAGTAGGGTGTTCCATGCATACAAAAATGGCATACTGTACTACTAGTAGAGGTTGTACTGTAGTATGCCTTTCCAAACATTGCCCATGTCTGTACAGCCATTAAAAATGTTCTCATAGTAATCTAATTTATCCTTCAAAAGACTTGTTCAGCAGCAATCTTTACAACTTTGAACTTCTGAACATCTTCTCTTCTCTATGAGCCTTCTCAGATTTATTTTTTATGGCACAGTTCCGTAGACTAATGCTAACATTAACCCCCTCTTAACACCTTCTGAATTACAGCATCCGTGATAAATCAACCTAGTGCTGGCAGCACTTCAGATGACTCATACTATGCAATATTCAATAATATAATGCATGAGTGGCCTTAATAAATGCAACATTAAGCCATAATTCCCAGTCTAGTCAATCTTAAACCAACCTTTTAATAATTGAAACTCTTATGGTCCAATGGCTTGCACTGAGGCTCTCATGATGGCTACCCATCTCTGTTTGGGTTCAAGAGGGGCTATCAGACTGAGAAATTCAGGACCAGGCACAGGAGGCCAACGATTTGATCTATTGTAGCACTAACAAAATATATAAGAGGATCTCAGGCAGGTGTTGATGTGATGGTTTTGGTTTAAGTCTATACAGATGTTTTAGAGCACTGTGAGATTTGGTTCATGAAATAAGGTTGGGATTTTTGGGAAGACTTGTAAATATCTATATCTATATCTATATCAAACTAGTCATATTGGGCTACTTTTATGGTGGCCTTATGGTGTTTTTGGTCTTTTTTTGGAGTTTGATAGCTGTGGTCACTGAACTGTTGTTGTATGAAATAGTTAATAGCTGCCTGACCAAAACAAAATCAATAAAATCCAGGTATTCAAGCAAACGCAGACATTGCAACTAGACAGCACGCTAAACTCTCATTCTTTCAAAGCAAAAGGTCAGGTTGTTTCCCAACCACATGAACACAGATCTGTAGTTGACCTTTTCACAATGCACCTTGGAGACATTTCTGCACAATGACCTAACATGCTCTTTTCATGTACTCAAATGGATGTCAATCAAGAATTATCAGTAGAAACAATCTTTGCTTTAATTAATTTATTTTTCTGTGGCTCTATCTTTTCCCATTCTTTCATTCAAACTAAGTTGGAAAAAAATGCAAGCTCTTCCCAGCAGACGTCTATAAACAGCTGTGGCTTTAGAGAAGAGCTGTCACTCACCTGGCTAACGAAAGAGCCACTCACAGAGGAGAGATACAAATCAGGACATGCTGCCTGGTACATGCATGGTGGGGTTAGCATGGGGTCAGATCTAGATGCAGATCTTTTATAGAATCTGTAGTACATGTTATCATATGGCATATTATCTGATCATAAAAAAGAGGGGTCATATTACTTTTTTTTTTATATTCAGTATGAAAATATTTGACATAGGTATATTTACATCAGCATTAGGGAAGCTAGTTTGAAACTGTAGCTACCCAAGCAACAAGCTACTCATAACTTAAAGTAGTTAAAGCTAATCTTTTTTAAAGAAGTAGTTAGCTACACTACAAGCTACTAACATAAAGTAGATCACTACATTGAAGATATTTAATCAAGAAACATCTTTAGTTTTACTAACAACTGGATGATATTATTTAATTTTGCAATCAGAAGCACCTGATAGTTAGGCCTATATTTAATAACCATGGCTTTACTATAGTAACCATAGATTAACCATGGTATTTTTAGTAAAAACAAAGTAACCGCAAAATTAACTATGGTTACAACAGACACGATTACTACAGTATTGTTATAGTAAACCATGGTTAATTTTCCTAAGGGTGAAACAATAAAATGTACACTTAATATACATAAAAATGCTACAAAACACCCTATTTTATATAGCTGGATTAAAATATAGTGATAAACAGGAACAATTGGCAATGTATTTTGCGGGGCTCAAGTGAACAAGTGAATCATTTATGTGAACTGGTTCATTAACATGAACCATCCGAAAGAACTGATTCTCTAAAATTAATCATAGTTCCCAACGTTAAATATAAGGAATCACTTATTTTAACCAGTACATTTACATGAACTGATTCAGGCTGCGCAGGAGCTCAAGTGAATCAGTGAATCATTTATGTGAACTAGTTCATTAACATAAACCATCCAAAAGAATTGATTCTCTAAAATGAATCATAGTTCCCAACGCTAAATATAAGGAATCTCTTATTTTAACCAGTTAATTTACATGAACTGTTTGAAAGAACTGATTCAGGCTGCGCAGGAGATCAAGTGAATCAGTGAATCATTTATGTGAACTAGTTAATTTACATTCAGGGCTGGACTGGTAATCTGGCATACCGGGCATTTTCCCGGTGGGCCGACGCACTTTTGGACCGATCAGGGGCGTAATGGCCATAGGGAGAACTGAGTTGTCCGGTGGTTCAGCCACAAAATGTGCCGAATGGGCCGCAATATGCAACAATGTGCCGCCGCGTTATGCATAACGGACCACAATACGGCGGCGCGATATGCAGAAAAGGACAGCGAACACTGCCAACACACTTGGCTCAATTGCTGCATTTGCAATAAAATGTAGCTGAGTTAGTAGCCCTACTTTTTGTTAGCTACTCCCCAGCACTGCTGTAATCACAAATGCTAAATGCAAAACTTCTTATAGATTCTTTGAGGGGTATAGACTAATAAGCACAACTCTACCTAGTGCTGTTTGTCAGAGAATACATAGTCAATTTTTTTTCAGAATATATTTTTTGTCAATGTGATCATAACACAGAGATAAAAGTATTACAGCTGTTTTTGTGCATATCTGCTGAATATCCTTTTATAAGTGTTGTAAGCCTTCACAAGCACTTCAGAGAGTTGCAATAGGCCCAGCAGAAATACAGACCCACTGTGATAAATTTGGCAGCTGCACAGAATTCAAAAAGAGTACTATCTCAGCACTTTGTATTTGACTGCCCTGTGAACTAAACATCAGAGGATACTGGCATGTCATCGCTGACTTCTCCATTCAGAAGAGTGTGTTAAAATAGCTGTTAAAATCAGAGCAAATAAAAATGGCAAACTGACTCATGGGATGAAACTGTGTATAACTGAGTGCATTGCTATTCACAGAGTTACTTCTGAAACCTAAAAATAAGAGTATGAAAAGGGGATTTAATGGACAGTGTTTTAAAAGATATTGTATGACCAATAAGTGCTGGTTCAATATAATAACTGTGCTAAATTCTGTTTGACGTCAGAGTTCGGTTCTTTTGGTTGGAACAAAAGCAACATTTGTCACATTGTATTGCGAAAAACAAATCATTTCCACTATCGGGCTAATTAAGTGCATGCTATTGCATGCCAGGGCCAGTTGCATTCCCACTGTCACTTCCAGGACTTCATCATGCCTCTTCGAGGCTTTCTCAAGCCTTTGGCCTTTGGCCCGCTGATTTAATTAATTTAATTTAATTTGACCAATTGTCACACATTATACATACATTTCTGCATATACATGGTGAAATTATTTATTTTTCACATATCCCAGCTAAGCTGGGGTCAGAGTGCAGGGTCAGCCATGATACGGCGCCCCTGGAGCAGATAGGTTCAAGGGCCTTGCTCAAGGGCCCAACAGTGGTGTCTTGGTGGTGTTGGGGCTTGAACCCACGACCTTCTGATCAGTAACCCAGAGCCTTAACCGCTGAGCCACCACTGCCCCTGATTACCCTCATGCCAAACAAGGCCAACCAGGGATTGAGGTGATTGAGACTTGTCAGGATATATATCCAGCGCACAACTGTGCAGGCACCGTACAAATCCTTTAAAATGCAGAACAGACAAACTGGTGCACAAAGAAATTACTTTCCATGGTTCGGTGAACATTCATAGACTGTATGCTGGAACATCGTCTCGCTGTTATTGGAGAGTCCACTCGGGACACCATGGCAGTTACAGTCGGTGAGTTGTTATCACTAATTTATCTTGCTAGCTAGCTAATGTTTACTTTCGATATAAACTCGATATTCTAGATAACTAGATAACAACATTATACCTTAGCTTGATATTCCCTTTTGCTTGTGAAATGGGCGAGGTGTATGCCGTTGACACCAGGGTGGCATATTAAGGGCGGGGTTTAGGGTAACCCTGTGGGGCTATTGGCAAGATGGTGGGAATGCAGATCGATTTTGGTCTCACGGCTCGAGGTCAGTTTGTAGGCCTGGCACACACTGGCCCGATAGTGGAAAAATGGCTACTGTTAACTTTAACCCTAACACCTACTTCTAAACCTACCCATACCTCAAACTCTGTAGCAGCAAATGTGAATCTTGTGAGAATTTTGCAGAACAACATGTAGTTACACAATATATACATTGTAATATATGTATTTTAATGGTAGTACATAATAGTTAAAGACACCTCATATAAAGTGGGACCGATATATATAATTTTTTCTTTTATAAAACTTCAATGTAGTTTTTTAAAGGGTAGCTTGACTTTGAACAACTTTAAGTTATGAGTAGCTTGTGGCTTGGAAGAAACATTTTCATAGAGCTTCCCCAACTATTATTTTATGTATAGTATTTAAAAAAAAAAAAAACATCTTTAAAAAGCATCTTTAACAAGTCAAGTTTTGCTTCAAACCAGCACCAAACCTGCAAAGTCATTTTAAGCTGGTCTAAGATCAAGGCATCGAAGGCAGGCATCACCAGGCGAGTAACACTGTCTGTCAGAGTCTGTGTAACCAAGCGACTTGTCAAGAACACTGAAACAGATATTAAACTATAATAATAAGGACATACAACATAATTAAAATTAATATAATTAGTCTGCCTTCAGCTCCTCACTTAATTGCACAGAACTGGAGTGAGGGTCAAAGCTAATGATGTGAAATAAAACCAGCCTGATTTAAATTATACTAATCTGATTAAACATGTTGTTTAACTGCCTTTAATAAGTACAGTTTACCGTCAGACTCAAAGCCGCCAAAGCCACAGATATCAGATCATTCTAAAGCACTGCAGTTATTTAATACATTATTCAACACTTCAACATCCGTCTACTTTAACACAGTGGTGTTTTATGGTGCAGTATTTGAATAAAATGACACACCGCACCACTATTTTAGACTATGACATACACATTACATTATGCAAAGATGAAGGTGCATATAACACCTGCTATTAACTCCACCTCTTTCTTTTATTCACGGTTCTGCCTTTAGAATGAATAACACCCTGGAAGAAAGCCTGTAACAAAGACACACACAATTTACACAGCATAAATATAAAGTATGGAGTAATTTTTCAAAGAAATAAATACAATCACCAAGAGGAAAAATGTATGGCTCAGATGTTGCTCTTTCACAGCTCTGGAAATTAAACAACTAGTACTACCAAACGGAATTGCAAAAATAAACATTGTTTTCAGACAGCTTTCCCAAATACTCGACTCCTGTGCCATTGGTCGGATAAATAGATAGTCCCACCCAGAAAGCTAGAATAGACAGAACGCTAAAATAAACTGCAATATTTAAATTTCACTACTGAGACACAGTGTTCACAATTTTCAATCTACAAAGGAGAAAGTATTTAAACATAGAAAAAGTTACATACTTTAGATTTAATGATCACATACATAAACACTGTCAAGGTTTCGGAGTGACAACTACATTTTGTAACAGTTTTGTTTTCCTTTATTTCATGTTTTCATGTGTTTTGTTCATGTCTTTTATTTTGAAATGCAGTTCACCCTGTTCTTATCTTGTCTGTATTGATTGCTTCCTCCCTAATTGTTTCTGGGTGTGTCTTCTCGTGTTATTGGTTAATGGACCCTTTTAACACTTCCTCGTTTGCGAAGTGGAAGTCCTCATAGTTGGGTAAATGCAACTATAGCTTCTGCTGAGGTGTATGTGTTTACTTATAAAAATTAGACCTGATGGGGAGCAACCCATGTCCCACTCCATTCGACTTCAAACCATGTCAAAGACACTCTTGTGTCGGTTGTGATGTGTAAAAACCTTCCATAAGCTGAATTCCTCCACTGATCCATTAATCTCTTCTACAAGCTGTTAGATTTATGGCGCATTACAGTGGTTTCTCCCTCTCGTGCACCAGTGGAGTGCAGAGAACGCCCCTTGGCACTTTATCAGCTAAAAGAGTCCATTCTTCCTAATAAAAGAGTATATTTCCTACTAAAAGAGTGGCAATGACAGAGCGTCATTTTAAAGATGCCTTTCTGTTTATGTGTATTTCCTGGTTGTGGTCATTACCTCTCCACTTCTGATGGCCACGACTGCTGTCTCACATGCTTGGGCGCTGTCCAAGTGGAGACAGCATTCTTGGAGGGGTCATGTTCTCACTGCGAGAACATGACCATTGCAACGTTGTGGTTGAGGATTTCCTTTCTCAGAGGGAAAGCCACCCCAGTGGCTCCCCACACTGGTCCTTCTACCTACAGGTTTGAGGCTGCATCTGTTAGCACTGGGGGTGATTTGGCACTCCAATGGGAGCCGCTCCACCGGGCATCCTCCCACGGACCTCCCATTCCCCAACACGCTTGTTTCCCCCCGTTGAGTTCTGGCATGAGGTTTCCGGCTCGTTTCCGTGTGGGTGTGCGGTCTTATACAGGGCTCGCAAAGCGGATGAGCTCGCGATAGCAGCATCGGAGAGTGGGCTGGTTCAGTCTGACGCAGAGGACTCGACTGGGCTCCCACCTTCGGGTGCGGTCCCCCAGTCACAGGCCACGGCAGAGCTGACAGCCATGTTTGCCTGGGAGGCTGCGAGCATTGGGCTGGAGTGGAAACTTCCGCCCCGCCCTGGACCCTCACGGCTTGATGATTGGTTCCTGGGCCTGGAGCGCCGCTCTTGGCTGCATCCCACCCCGGCCCCTTTCTTCCCGGAGGTGCATGAGGAGCTCACAAAGTCATGGCGGGCACCTTTTACTGCCCAGGCACACACTCTGAGCTCCTCCACTCTCACTACCCTCGATGGTGGGGCTGCCAGGGGGTACTCTGCGATTCCTCCACTCTCGAGACTTGTTGTGTGCACACAGGGACCTTGTGCTCAGGCATCTCAGCCAATTGGGGCTTTGAGTCAACTGGGAAAAGAGCAAGCTCTCCCCAGTCCAGAGCATCTCTTTTCTCGAGATGGAGTTAGAATCAGTCTCTATGATGGTGTGCCTCACTGTGCTGAACTGCCTGAAGTTGTTCAGGCAGAGAACAGCGGTTCCACTGAAGCAATTTCAGAGGCTCCTGGGGCATATGGAGTCCTCGCTGGCATTCACGCCACTCGGGTTGATGCATATGAGACCGTTTCAGTACTGACTTCAGACTTGAGTCCCGAGATGGGCATGGCGCGACAGGGCACATTGTGTGGCCATCATGCCAATCTGCCACCGCTTGTTCAGCTCTTCGACAGACCCTGCTTTTCTGCGGGAAGGGATCCTCTTAGTGCAGGTGTCCAGTCGTGTTGCGGTTACGAAAGTATCCTCCGAGCGTGGCTGGGGCACCATTTGCAACAGGCACGTGGCCACTGGTTCCTGGACAGGTCCACGACTGCATTGGCATATCAACTGCCTCGAGTTGCTGGCAGTGTTTCTCGTCCTGCAGAGGCTTCGGCCATTGATCCAGAGCAAGCATGTGTTGGTCCGGATGGGGGTCTGGGCCACCCAGACTTGGTTCTCGGACCTTACGCTCCACGCGACAGCTGAACAATTTCCATTAATTTTTTGGGGAGAAAAAAGAGAAGAGGCCATGGCTGGGCCAGCTTGTTTCCATTTTTTGGGCAGTCGACTTGTCCCCAAAGGGATGGGGGACCATACCACACTCGTAGGTGCAATGGGAGAGGTTATGTGATGGTCGGGTGCACTGGCTATGAGGGACACAACAGCTTGCCTGTCTCGCACCGCCAGTCCATATAACACAGTTCAGCTAGTTGTGCCGTTTCATATAGGGACCCCTAGTGTCACTACATCGACACAATGTCGAGTGAGTGACAGATAGGGAACATCTTGTTTACTTTCGTATCCTCCGTTCCCTGATGGAGGGAACGAGACGTTGTGTCCCTCCAGCCACAAAACTGAACTATAATTATTATATTTCTGTAATAGATGTTAAATGTGTATTATGTAATGGAATTTACAGTTTACGTCCATTACGTCATTTGTGAAAGTAACGAGTTACTCACTACTCGAGTACTCTTTTAATTGGATACTTTCTTACCCTTCCTCAAATAATTATTTGTTAGTAATTTTACTTCTTCTTGAGTATTTTTTTTAAGTAATTGTACTTTTACTTGAGTAGAGTTTTTGGCTACTCTACCCACATCTGCTGGTATCACATCACACAGAATCTGTCAATGCAACAGGGGGCAGTTGTGAATCTACAAAATTTACAAAAACTTCATGAATGAGAAAAGTGACATTGATGAGTTTGCAGGTTAGCGTATGAAACTGGTGTGACTGCACAAACTGACCAATGCAGTTTCTCTGTATATTGCCTTGAATATATTCAATCTGTCAAACCACAAAAAGACTATATTAGGGACACATATACACCATATATAATCCAGTAATGGCTAGAGTAAATAATCTTTTGTTTGTTTTTGGGAAAATATATAGGGTCAAATTTAATGGAAAACGATGCGAGTTGCACTTTTGAACAGCCTCCTGATTCGTAGCTGGGTGTTGTATGTTTCTTCATAGAAAATAATTGTTTTTAATTTTAGAATGCGCCATGGCCTCTGCCAGATGCATCCGGTGTGTGACCCCCCTTAAATTTAACCTGCAGTTCACACTTTACCAAAGTGTGTTGAGAAATATGTCTGAAGAGACAAAGACTGTTGTGCAATGACCAGCCATATTTATATCTGAAAAAAATGCAGATATTTTGATAATCATCAGAAAAATGTACTGATCATCTATGTGTGGAAAACCTCTTGGCATATATCCCAAGCCTACTATGTAAGATCAACTGAAAACCAAGAATCAAAGACAAAAGTAATTTATGCATCCTAAATTATAGGCTAAATATCAGAAAACAAATTATTTAGCTTGCTGGTGTGAACTTTGCAAAGTAGTGATGAAGAGCTCAAGTTGAAAGACTCAATGGGTATGCATTTTCTTTTTTTTAAAAAAAGGTTAAAAACTGTACTTCATAATACAGTGTATGTATATATAGAGAGAGAGAGAGAGAGCTGCACAAAAAAAAAAAGTATTTCCTTGATGACATAGTTTCAGTGAGAGGTTGCAAACTGTGAATTTGCCCAAATATGGAGTGTGCTGAAGGGTGCGGGGGGTGGGGAGGTGCACAGTGGTCAAAGTGAGGGGGCATGCCCCCATGTTGGCGAAGCAATTATTATAACCTTTAGCTGCACAAAACTATCAAAGTCATCATGTAAGACAGGCTCCAATAACCTGAGAAAGAAGCTAGAGTAAACTTAAAGCTTAAAAAATATTAGGACAAGAGTTTAGCCCCTCATCTATTGTGACAACAAATCTGAAGCACAGCTTAAACATATAAGATTTTTTTCCCACGGTTTGATGAAAAAATGTGAGTTAATTTTATTTTGTCGGATTACAAAGGGACAGAGTAAAATAGCGATCCTCTGCTAATAGCTATTTTTCTCTGTCCATTTGATAAGATTCTTCATGAGTTTTAGAAAGATTAGTAATTATGAGGGCATCAGTCCAGATATGACCTTGCATCAAAAAGGAAGACGACAGAAACAGAAAAGAGATAAGAGTTTTATTCTTCGGCTTAGAGTGGCAGAGAACTTGACAGGCTAAATTGATTTTGGGGAGTTGGGGAGTAATTCTTGGTGCGATGGGGAAACTGGTTTGCACACACTTAATCTGCAAAGCCTCCAACTGTTCAGCATAACAATGCGTGAATCAATTTCCCAGTAATCTACAGGAGCCCTTAATTGCCAATTAAGCAATAAAATATTCCTATCAAGAAAATTGTAAGTATCAGACCCATTGGAGGACAATCTGGTGCTGTGTTTAGAAAAAACAGATCATCTTTAGAAGATACATGCAGGTAGGGGCAAAAACCTTATATGATGGTATGAGTAATTTTATATCACAATAGTTTATACAGTTAAAAATTATATACATATAATTATGTATATAATATAGTTATTATGTCTGGAAATGGAGTAAAATGGTTTGTATATTTAATTAAGTGGGTAAAACTTTACAATAACTAATAATCCATTTGTTAACATTAGTAAATATATATAGTATAGGTAGCATGAACTAACAAATAACATTATATTTTTACAGCATTAATTAAGCTTTGTTAATGTCAATTTATAAAAATACAATTGTTCATTGTTAGTTCATGTTAACTAATGTTAACAAATGGAACCTTATTGTAAAGTGTTACCAATAATTTAATAATAGGGTGTTTCTTCAACTTTGTATACTTACAATGTCTAACAGTGTATGTACATGCACCACAGGGGATTTATGTCATTATTGTCCTTTGTTCTGAAAGACATGAAAATTCCCACCATAGTTTAATTTCCACCACATCTCAAATGATGTATTAAATGTAATAGAATTCCGTGGTGGGAATGATAGTGATGGAAATTACACTTTTAACGTTTGGGAATAAAATGTCCCATTCCTTTGTCTTACATTTACATTTATTCATTTGGCAGACGCTTTTATCCAAAGGTACTTACAAAAGAGGAAAACATGAGCGAATCATCTTAAGTAGACAGTGGTACAAAAGTGCCATACTACAAAGTTTCACTATCATCAGAATAGTATTCAAAACATTTACAAGTGCAATTATTTCTTTATTTGTATTTATTTTTTTGTTAGTGACTAGTTCAGTGCTCTTGGAAAAGATGCATTTTAAGTCGGTTTTTGAAGATAGAGAGTGAGTCAGCTTCACGGATTGAGTTGGGAAGGTCATTCCACCAATGTGGTATGATGAAACTGAAAGTCCGAGAAAGTGTTTTGGTGCCTCTTTGTGTTGGTTCAACAAAGTGATGTTCCTTAGCCGAACGCAGGCTTCTAGTGGGCGTTTAGCTCTGCAGAAATGATTTTAGGTATGCTGGAGCAGACCCAGTGACTGTTCTGTATGCCAGCATCAGAGCCTTGAATTTAATACACGCATCAACCTGCAGCCAGTGGAGAGAGACAAAGAGTGGTATAACATGTGCTCTCTTAGGTTCATTAAAGACCAGATGTGCTGCTGCATTCTGGATCATTTGCAGGGGTCTAATAGCACATGCAGGAAGGCCTGCAATGAGAGTGTTACAGTAGTCCAGTCTAGTTATGACAAGTGACTGAACAAGCAGCAGTGTGGCATGTTCAGATAGCAAGTGTCTTATCTTCCTGATATTGTAGAGTGTAAATCTACATTATTTACACTCTACAAGGTTTCTTGTTAGGTTAATTGCAGTACTACCATTTAATTCATATATATTATTTTTTTCACACTTTTTGCATAATTTGTCAGAATTACAGCTTGTATGGAAATTATGCCAAATATGTATTTACATTTTTCTTCAAACATCACTTTTCTCATATTTCACCTCAAGCATGCTCTTCACTGACACTTTTGTCAAGTACACCTACTTTTGAAAAAACCTTGTTCAGGGCAAGTCATATTTTCTTTTATTTTTTTATGATATAATTCATTTTCCCACAATGAATATTGAAATGGTTAAATTATATTTTTAACTTTGTAAAAAAATCTTATTTTTATCATGGATTTTCATAGTTTAATTTTGAAAGTCTTGGTCTAGATCAAGGCAAAAACAGAAAAATATTTGCATAAAAGGGATTTTATAAGCACCAAAAATAAATGACAAAGGTGTAGTAAAAAGTAAAAAGTGTAAAATCTATTTGTTTAAATAAAAATCAACACCTAAGACACACCCATTAATGTAGCAGCTTGCAACAGTGCTAGGCAACCGTAAACAACTAAACTCAACTTCACATCACACCACTTTTTATCAAATTTTTCCCCATCTTGACACAGTATTGCCAGGTATTCTAACTTTTCACAATGCAGGCACTGCCATAGAATAAGAATGATTATACATGGGCTCTCGTTGCTTGGCACGCCAATTTATAATGGATCAAAGGCTCAGTGGCATAATTCTGCTCCTACTTCTGAAAGATATTTGCAAACACGTCACACGCTGGCTTTTAAAAGAACATTCAGTACGGCAAACCACAGCCTTCATAATTAGTATACCATTTTCAACCCATGTTGATTGCAAAAAAAGAACATCCTGTATTTGTGTGGTCCATCCAATACCCTATCTGTCTGTGCCCGTGCTTTTTGACTCAACCATATTTCCAGTGAAATTAGCAATGCTATTCAGTCTTCAATTATTAATAAAACATGAATGTCTCTAAAATGACAGGCACCGTGGGTAGTTGCTCAATAGCAAATCACAGGTAATGTAGCTGTGTGTGTTTAATGCTAGAGCACAGTAATTAAGACCGAGCGACAAATCTGTTACATACATTGAACTGTTGACTGGCGCACATTCAGATGTGCTATTTACGCCTCGACTCATTTTAATCTGGTGATGATTGTTGATGTGCTCAGACTTTTGGACAGTACATGAACTATATATACTGCAGCAGGCAAAGTGTGTTTTAGACTGGCATAGTTTCTGGGCCATTCCTGACTCTTAGCTTGTTAGTTCCACGTGTTGGAAAGCTTCCGATCAGACTGTGAGTACTTGTTGCACTGACCACAAATGACCTCATGGACATCATGTACTACTCGTGTTCACAATGATCAGGTCAGTCTTGAAGCTTTAATTGATTGTAAAGGTCATCAGAGAGTGATAAAGAGAGAGAAACCCATAGATGATTAAAGTGACGAGGTCTCTAGAAGAGATTTCATTAATATTACCCACACTGGACTAACAGTGACTCACTAATGACTCTAAGGACAGTTAATATGAATATGGTAGCACATGCAGATGAGCAGTTTTTCTCCACTAGAAACTCTCTGCATTATTTGAAGTTGGGATAATTTGGCAAATCTGTTGTGTGTATTGGGATAATCATCACAGCTTGTTGTTTTTGCCATTTTAACCCTCTGGCATGGTATTAAAAGTCATTTTTAACCATTTAAGGGTGTGATGTTACACCCTTACACCTCATGTGTGCGTGTGGGTGTGTGCGTGTGTGTGCGTGTATTCATGTGTGTGTGTGTGGGTCTGTGTGTGGGCAGGTTTAAGTTGTTTACAAGGACTATTTTTAGGTTACAAACTGGTAATTACAAAGGTATTATGCTATAAATGTGGTTTATGAGGACATTTCTATTGTCGCTATAATTCAAATCGCTTAAAAAAACAAACTAAACTATGTTTTATTGAAAATGTAAAAATGCAGAATTTTTTTTGTGAGGGTTAGGTTTAGGGGTAGAGTTAGGGGACAGAATCTATAGTTTTTAACAGTATAAAAAATCATTATGAAATAATAAAACTTTGAAATGATCTCATTATTTGTCATCAGACAGCTGAGGGCAGTAGTGTTGGGTTCGAGTCCACCTTAGTTGAATCAGAGTCAAGTCTGAGTCTTTCAACTAGAGTTGGTGTACTAGAGTATGGACTCGGACTCGATTCAGAGTCACACTTGGACTTGACTCGGACTCGAGCCTTTGAGACTTGGGAGTCCAGCAAGTCTATGACATTTGTGATGCAATGGAGAGAAAAAACACAAAGTAATGAACACATTTCTGTCTGCATGCAGCTGTATTAGCACCTGAAGTCGTAGACGTATCCAGAGTTGTTTCACTGTGTTTAAGCAAACACATGCACACACACACACACACACACACACACACACACACACACACACACACACACACACACACACACACACACACCGTCAGTCAACCAATATTCTTAAATATTACTACAGAGACTACTGTATAACATCGACTACCGAGGTGGCTGGCATGACGAAAACATAAAGACAGGTATGTATACAATGTAATAGAAACAGCATATTGAAATAAAAATACATAAAAATAGTATTAATATTGGATATTAAGTATTTAAAGGCATAATATATCTACACATGAATGATTAAGTAGTCTCATGTGGCACACACAGTGCTGACAACTTAAACTGGTCCATAATAGCTTGATGAATTAACTGTGTACATTTTTAAATAGGGGGGGTCGTTATTGCTAAAGCAGACAGCAACCCTAAACTGATAAACGGCACCTACTTAATATTGATTGACTATTTTCAAAGCATTTATGGCCTGCTTAAAATACATTCTTTTACAGCATTTCTCAACCATGCATAATAAAATATTAGGATATTTTGGGCAGTGAAATGCTTTGTTGATAATTTAATTATAGACTATAAAATAAATGTATTATTCAATGACAGAGTTTGTGTATGAAGCTAAAATGCATTTAACGAGATGAGTTTAGTCGGTTATGACGTATTTATTTTAAATGTTTATTTTATTTATATTGTAAACCACTAATGCATGTCTGTTTTAGCCTACATCCCTGATACTTTTGAAGGACAATTCTGTAAAATTATTCATTTCAATTATTGTTCTCCGTGTTTTTGCAGTTAAATTAGAGCTCAGTTAAATTTTCTTTGGTTGAATTTAAAAATTAAATGGCACTCCATGTCAAAAAGGTTGCCAACCCCTGACCTAAGTGAAACCACTTTGAAGTCTGATCAGCTGGATACTAATCATAAAATGTATATGTGAAATGCTGAGCTGTTTTTGTTACATTTATATTGAAAAACTGTTTTTCTTAGTTGTGAAGTTTAAAATAAGCTTAAAATATTTGTGTTTGAGTTTACTGTTACAATTTGAATTCGGATTCATGAACAGATTCAGTTGGACTCAGACTCGACTTGGACTCGGCCTGTTATGGGCTTGGTTTTGAGTCCAACTCGGCCCCTTTTGGACTTGGAATCGACTCAGACTCGATTATTTAAAGATTCGGACTTGACCCCAACACTACTTTCCGCGACTGAGTTCGAGTCCAAAAGTGGTCAAGTTAGACTTAAGACCGAGTCCGAGTCGAGTCTGAGTCAGAATGAATCTGTTCATATATCTGGATTAAATTCGTAACCATAATCTCAACATCAATATTTAAAGCGTATTTTAACCTTCACAACAATAAAAATAATGGCAATATAAATGTTACAAAAACTTGACAAAAACAAACATGGCGTTAGCCATTACAACCAGGGTTATTATTGTTTCAAATTGTAATTTAGTTTTTATTTCTATTTCATTTTCAACACGTATTGTCAATTAAGTTTAATTGTATCTTAAATGATCCCTATCTAAAGAAATAATAGTATATACTGACATTTCTGTCTAAGTCTCTATCTGCTGACTGGTTTGTAAAAATACATACCAATGAGTCAACAGAGTAGTAATTAGCACTCTCTAAAAAGTTACATCTCACGATTTGACTGCAAATGCTACATCCAAAAACACTGGAAAAGCCCACTGCTTATATTAGTTACTTAGTTATATTAGTTAATTAGCAGAAAACAACGCAATGCCTGGCAGTTCTGCACACTGCTTGTGTACCTAAAACCTTTATGCGTCAATTAATCTTATTTCCAAAAATGTCTACCTCAAAAGAACGAATCGTTAAGTTGAAACTGATTCGGAATCGGTTAAAATCCTTACGATTCCCATATATATTAGTCAGCCTTAAAGTTGACCAGCCCACCAGTAAAAGATTAATCTCAATGGCCACTCCTTTTCAATCAATTAAACCCCTGCGACCGGCCCACCACTGCTCGAGATACAGTATGTTTCTGATTGTAAAACTTATCAGAACTTCTCATGGGAGAAATATGGACATCCCTTTCTCTCTCTTGCTCTCTCTCTCTCTCTCTCTCTCTCTCTCTCTCTCTCTCTCTCTCTCTCTCTCTCTCTCTCTCTCTCTCTCTCTCTCTCTCTCTCTCTCTCTCTGTCTTTCACAGTGAAGATTTAACATTTATCAGTGAACGTGTTAATCAGAGTTATGAGAAAAGCCCAAATTAATCCCCAATGAGCTATCTTTATTCCCAAGCAGTGAAGAGACTCCTTATGCAAATCATGACCTACTAATAATGCTGTTATATAACATAATGGAATTTGCATAATTGACGCCTCATTCAGCAGCCCGGCTTGTTTAAATGTTGACCTTTGATCTTTGGTGGGTTACAACTTGTAAAAGCCAAGGTGGCATTTCCATAACCAACAACTCAAACCTCCACCCACATATCTAATTATAATCTATTGATCATGTGATTTCTACTTTGGAATGTGATTTGTACTTTAATGATGCTGTAAAAATGTCACATATAACAGATTTCAACATTTTAGCTTTTTATTATCAGTTTTTAACTTGTATCCTTATATTTAAAGACACTTACTCACACAGATGATGGTATTCTCACTTATCTCACGAGTACAGAGTTTGTCTGTGTTTTAGTAACAATTAGAAAAACATCTCTAGTCTGAGGTGAGCCAAATATATTCTTCCACATCTGTAAAGACATCAAGACACTGTGAGCTTTGGGAAGTTGCAGGTTAAAGTACTGAAATCGCACTTGTACATCTTTATGTGCAACGTCTCAATCTAAATAGACAAACACTTCTACCTGACACAAACATGCAAACTTAGAATGGAGTGTGCCTTTAATTTTAAATATTATGAGCGATATGGGTTCAATATGATGGTAAATACAGTTTGATGATATAAATGTGTCATATTTTGTTTTAACATTTCTATTTGACAGGGAACCCAAAAATCTAAATTCTATTATAATATAATTACCCTCATGTTGTTCCAAACCTGTAAGACTTTCTTCTGTGGAGCACAAAAGAAATTTTTCGCACAACGTGTTTTTAGGCACAACGTGAAGTGGAGTTTGGTTTTTGTGATTGCCGAGCTACGTTGCAACTTGCCAATACTTTAGTATAGAATTCATATGATGTGCGGTAATTCATTTAGAAACCATTTTAAAAACAAATGGGTATTTCCAGCAAAAATCTGTTCCCTTTACAAAAGGCTTCACTACGATGTTGCGCTGATAAGCGCTACGGGGGGAACAGCTTTAGCTGTGAGCCGAGCTAAATAAATGTGTGGAACACGTCAATGAACATTGACCGGAATTTATAGCCTGGGCTGATGTAATCATTAGATGCACCTGAGGCCAGGCTATAAATGGATACGTCACCAGGTGTCGTCAGAAACTCTTTTTTCAGAGCGATTCTGTTTCTGTGTGTTTCACACACCCTGTCAAAACTTTCTTTCCTCTGTTAGGAGATAGATTCAGTTAGGCAGTGTGCAGTGAACGTTGTTCTATTTTTCTCTTCTGTTTAGAAAATATTATATATAGGTGAAACTCGAAAAATTAGAATATCGTGCAAAAGTTCATTAATTTCAGTAATTCAACTTAAAAGGTGAAACTAATATATTATATAGACTCATTACAAGCAAAGTAAGATATTTCAAGCCTTTATTTGATATAATTTTGATGATTATGGCTTACAGCTTATGAAAACCCCAAATTCAGAATCTCAGAAAATTAGAATATTACATGAAATCAATAAAAAAAAAGGATTTTAAATACAGAAATGTCGGCCCTACTGCCTCAATGCGGCGTGGCATGGATGCTATCAACCTGTGGCACTGCTGAGGTGTTATGGAAGACCAAGATGCTTCAATAGCGGCCTTCAGCTCTTCTGCATTGTTTGGTCTCATGTCTCTCATCTTTCTCTTGGCAATGCCCCATAGATTCTCTATGGGGTTCAGGTCAGGCGAGTTTGCTGGCCAATCAAGCACAGTAATACCTTGGTCATTGAACCAGGTTTTGGTACTTTTGGCAGTATGGGCAGGTGCCAAGTCCTGCTGGAAAATGAAGTCAGCATCTCCATAAAGCTTGTCTGCTGAAGGAAGCATGAAGTGCTCTAAAATGTCCCGGTAGACGGCTGCGTTGACTCTGGACTTAACGCACAGTGGACCAACACCAGCCGATGACATTGCTCCCCAAACCAACACAGACTGTGAAAACTTCACACTGGACTTCAAGCATCTTGGATTGTGTGCCTCTCCATTCTTCCTCCAGACTCTGGGACCTTGGTTTCCAAATGAGATGCAAAATTTGCTCTCATCAGAAAAGAGGACTTTGGACCACTGAGCAACAGACCAGTTCTTTTTTTCTTTAGCCCAGGTAAGACGTTTGACATTTGAAGCCCATGTCCAGGACCCGTCTGTGTGTGGTGGCTCTTGATGCAGTAACTCCAGCCTCAGTCCACTCCTTGTGAAGCTCCCCACACATTTGAATGGCCTTTTCCTGACAATCCTCTCCAGGCTACGGTCATCCCTGCTGCTTGTGCACCTTTTTCTTCCACACTTTTCCCTTCCACTTAACTTTCTATTAATGTGCTTTGATACAGCACTTTGAGAACATCCAACTTCTTTTGCAATTACCTTTTGAGGCTTTCCCTCCTTGTGGAGGGTGTCAATGATGGTTTTCTGCACAACTGTCAGGTCAGCAGTCTTCCCCATGATTGTGAATTCAACTGAACCAGACTGAGAGACCATTTAAAGGCTCAGGAACCCTTTGCAGGTGTTTAGCTGATTAGAGTGTGACACTTTGAGCCTACAATATTGAACCTTTTCACAATATTCTAATTTTCTGAGATTCTGAATTTGGGGTTTTCATACAGCTGTAAGCCATAATCATCAAAATTATATCAAATAAAGGCTTGAAATATCTTACTTTGCTTGTAATGAGTCTATATAATATATTAGTTTCACCTTTTAAGTTGAATTACTGAAATTAATGAACTTTTGCACGATATTCTAATTTTTAGAGTTTCACCTGTATATATATATATATTTCTAAAAAAAAAAAAAAAAGAAAGAGAGAATGACTGAAAGCAAACGGTGCGTGTTCCCCTCTTCTTGCTCTATAGCTGAAGACGGCACACATCAGTTTTTGCTGTTTGTTTGGGGGTAGAGCACGCTGCTCTCAGCGTTGCAGCAGGGCGTGCTCACCTCGCTTGCTTCCGGAGTCAGTACTCCACGAAAAGATCGTTCGTGGGGCTCGTGCATGGATTTGGCTGAGGAGCAAGAGGCGGGTTGATCCCTTTCTCTCACTCTCTCGAGCGGCGTTCCGGCGCTTCTTCGGATCATGAGGTGGATCGCTATTCTCTTCCGCCTCCGAGCTTTCCGTCCGCGATAAAAAATCTCACGGAGGAATTGCTCGATGTTGTTACTCGTCGCGGTTGCCAGATTGGACTGGCCACGCTGAAAAGAGACCCCAAACGCTCCAATTAGGGGATAGATTTTATCTTCCAGTCTAAGAAAGGGAACGCCTCATGGGTCCCTTCCCTTTCTTTGATAACCTCCTTGAAGAGCTTTTTCGCTCATGGAGAACCCCTAAAAAAATAAAAAATAAATAAATAAATAAAAATATATATACGCTTGCGTGAGGCTATCTCTGACGCCGGGACTCGAGCATCATCGACTCTACAGAAGCCCTCTCTCCCCTCAAAGCCTTATAGGACAACCTCCACTTTAGTGGGAAGGGCTTATCAAGCAGCAGGTCAGGCTGGTGCTGCTCTGCACACTATGCTGTTTTTCAGGCATACCAGGCTGACCTCCTGGACGACCTGAGTGTGGGTTCTGCGCTTGGCGAGCAAGCCTCAGACCCACCTCGGTCCTGACTGAAGGGAGGCTCAAAAGCAAAGCGTGGCGAGTCATGCTCCTCCTCTCAGGGATTGGGGACAGTCTCGCCACCCTTGCCAGCCCTCAGGACTATAAATTCTAGTAAGAAGACCCTGGCGGTCTTGCGCCTAGATTAGGGGTAGCTCCCCTTGGGGCCGGGCGTGCTTCACTTCACCCCTCCGGTACCCCCTCGAAGCCCCTCCATTCCCGCCACCTCTTGGTGTTTCGGGTTGCAGAGGCTTCCGTCAAAATTGGGTGTTTTAAGCTGTTCCTGCATTTTATTCAGGGCCTTGAAACACCCGACAACCCTCAACAGGAAGTGTTAAAATATAATACCCATCTCAGAGATCCTGGCAGCGTGGAAACTTCTGCTGGATATATCCTTTTCTGTGGGTCTTATAAGAGCGTCAGGATTTAATTCTCTCGCCGCTTTTCCGTGTTTCAGCGGTGTTCTCACTACCGTAAGCCGGTTTCTTTTTTGTAAAAAAAAAAAAAACTCTCAATCTCCTGGTTAAAGGGGCCATGGTATGTGTTCCCCTTCCAGAGAGAGATTAGGTTATTACACTAAATACTTCCCGTTTCCCATGGAGGGTGAGGGGTGGCGTCTGGCTTAGATCTTAAGCTTGAACTACCCGTGGGTGTTCAAGTCCAAGATGATGCCTGTCAAGGCGGTCGTGTCTCAAGCCCTACAACTCGTTTGGCTGGTCACCATCGATCTTATGGCGCACTTCTATACTTCATTTAGAAGTTCTGCCACAACATGGAAAGTTCCTGAGGTTCACTTCGAGGCGAAGTCTTCCAGGGTCAGGTTCTTTCACCCAGCCTAGCCCTTTTTACCCGCACATTCACAATGCATGATGTAGCGCTGGCTCCTTGCGACTCGGGGCATCTGCATTCTGAATTACGTAGAGCGACTGGCTGATCCTAAGCGCAGTTCAGGAACTGGCAGTTCAGCACAGGGACATAGTCTTAGCTCATCTGTTTCTCTGGGGTTGAGGCTCAGCGCCAAGAAAAGTGTCCTCTCTCCCACTCAGAACACTGTCTATCGGGGCATCGTATGGAGTTCAATCACTATGCAGGCACAACTGTCTCCCGCTAGGATTGAGTCCATTCAGATCACCCTGAGCAAAGTCAGGCTAGGTTGCACTGTTATCAGTATCAACGATTTCCAGGTCTCAGGGCTGAGCAGCGTCCACGGTGATCCCTCTGGACCTTCTGCTCATGAGACCGTTTTTGTTGTGGCCAAAAGCCAGGGGATTTCTTCCAAGGGCCAAAACCCCTGGGCTAAATAGGGTTCTAGCGCCTCAGGCTCGTTCCCTTTCTATGTGGTTCAGACCCGGTTTTCTGCCTTGGGTCCCACTCTAGGTGCGTCTTGTTGTCACAGACTGCTAACGACAGGCGCCTCCCTGGCCGGGCAGGGTAGCGGCCTTAAGTGGTCAGATCCAGCTTAAGGGGATAGGAGGGTCGTCAGCTTCGGTTGTCTCAGTCACTGTCTCGGGTTGATGGCTGTATTTCTGGCCCTGAAATACCTCCTCCTGAGGCTGCCATGTCTTAGTGCTTGGTGGACAATACAGCGGTAGCCTCTTACATAAATCATCAAGGAGACCCACGTTCTTGTCAGCTGTATTTCTGACACGTCGGATTCTCCTTTGGGCCCAGGGCAAGCTCCTGTCACTCAGGGCAATTTACATCCCTGGGCCCTAAATGTAGGAGCAGATTTGCTGTCCAGACAGAACATACCGAGGGCAGTGGAAACTCCACCCGGGGTAGTACAACAAATTTGGGAGAGATTTTACAGAGCAGAAGTGGACCTCTTAGCCTCTCAAGAGACTGCTAATGTCCCTCTACTTCTCTACTGGTCACCCCCCTGGGTCTGGGCCTGATAGGCGCATACATGGCCCAGAATGTGTCGGTATGCTTTTCCCCGGTTTCTCTGCTCCGGGAGTCTTAGCCAGAGTTTAGCCAGCAAGGGTCTTGCCTCTTACTGATAGCGCCTCACTGGCCGAACAGGATTTGGTTCTCAGAAATTATATCTCTCCTCGACGGCTCGCCTTGGGCGATTCCGGACAGGAGGGACCTTCTGTGTCAGGCACAGGGGCGATATTTCATCCCGGCCCGAGTGTGAAACCTTTCATGTCTGGCCCCTAAGGGTACCAAATGAGGTTCACGGGGTTTTCTCTTGAGATTATCGAGACCATTTCAAGTGCTAGGGCTCCCTCCACTTGGAACTGATCTGGGTAGATTTTACAGGGCAGAAGAGGACCTCTTCAGCCTCAGTTGATAGCGCAATGTCTCCTCTACTTCTCCCTGAGTCGCCCAGTCCCCCCCTCCCCTTGGGAGGGGCTGAGCGTAATAGCACAAATGCACCTGCATGCATTTCCTTCTACTAAAGTTCTTATTACAGAACCAGCTAACTGCCAGTTTGTTTCAGTTCTGGATTTTCTGTAGAAAGAACTGTCAGCGGGCACTTGCCTCACCACTGCCAGGTTCTATGTGGCCACTGCGGTTTGCCCGCGGCTTGGTGGGCAGGGTGCCCTCAAAGAGGCATCCTCATTATTGCCCTGGCCTCACGAGTAGCGGTCAAGCTTCGCCAGTAGGTTTCAGGGCGCACTCTACCAGAGGGCTCTCCTCCTCTAAAACCTTGGCTAGAGGTCTCCCTCTGCAGCAAGTTTGTGATGCGGCAGGTTGTCCTCTCCGCACACATTCATTGGATTTTTATAGTTTGGATGTTTTGCCACTCCGGGCTCTTATGCCCTTGAGTCGACATCTCAAGCTCATGTCTGGACAAGTTTGTGATGCGGCAGGCTGGTCCTCTCCGCTCGCATTCAACAGTTTTTATGACAAGTTTGTGTTGCGATAGGGTTCTCTTCGCACACATTCATCGAACTTTATGGGCTAGATGCTTTGCTACTCCGGGCTCTTATGCCCTTGAGTCGGCATCTCAGCCCATGCCTAAACAAGTGTGTGATGCGGCAGGTTGTCCTCTCCGCACACATTCATTGGACTTTTTTAGTTTGGATGTTCTGCACTCCGGGCACTTATGCCCTTGAGTCGACATCTCAGCTCATACCTGAACAAGTTTGTGATGCGGCAGGCTGGCCCTCTCCGCTCACATTCATCAGTTTTTATGACAGGTTTGTGGTGCGATAGGGTTCTCTTCGCACACATTCATCGAACTTTATGGGTTAGATGCTTTGCTACTCCGGGCTCTTATGCCCTTGAGTCGACATCTCAGCTCATGCCTGAACAAGTTTGCGATGCGGCAGGCTTGTCCTCTCCGCTCACATTCATCAGTTTTATGACAAGTTTGTGTTGCGATAGGGTTCTCTTTGCACACATTCATCGAACTTTATGGGCTAGATGCTTTGCTACTCCGGGCTCTTATGCCCTTGTGTTGGCATCTCAGCCCATGCCTAAACAAGTGTGTGATGCGGCAGGTTGTCCTCTCCGCACACATTCATTGGACTTTTTTAGTTTGGATGTTCTGCACTCCGGGCTCTTATGCCCTTGAGTCGACATCTCAGCTCATGCCTGAACAAGTTTGTGATGCAGCAGGCTGGTCCTCTCCGCACACATTCATCAAAATTGAATGGTTTAGATGTTTATGCTACTCCGGGCTCTTATGCCCTTGAGTCGACATCTCAAGCTCATGTCTGAGACCTCTCGCATTTTTGCGAGTACACTGCACAACCGTAGGGGTCCGGACAGCCCCAAGTGAGGCGGCGTGGGTATTGCGTTCCCCGTAGCGCTTAGCAGCGCAACATCGTAGTGAAGCCTTTTGTAAAGGGAACGTCTCGGGTTACATGTGTAACCCTTTTTCCCTGAAAAAGGTGGAACGAGATGTTGCGCTGCTTTGCCGCACTGGGGCGTCCCAGGACTGCTCTTCAAAAAGAAGTATCTGACGACACCTGGTGACGTACCTATTTATAGCCTGGCCTCAGGTGCATCTAATGATTACATCAGCCGAGGCTATAAATTCCGGTCAATGTTCATTGACGTGTTCCACACATTTATTCAGCTCGGCTCACAGCTAAAGCTGTTCCCCCCGTAGCGCTTAGCAGCGCAACATCTCGTTCCGCCTTTTTCAGGGAACAAGGGTTACACATGTAACCCGAGACGTTTTTTGTAAAGCAGTATATACTGTTACCATACTTAATCCTACCGTGATATAAGATTTGGTCATACCGCCCAGCCCCAGTTTAGTAATTTATCAAAAAGTCAAGTCATAGTAATCATTCAAATACATTTATACTTACTTTTCATTTATGTATATAGAGCAAATTCAACATAAAACACAATCTCAGACATATAAAAAATGCTCCTCACTTTTAAACTGTTAACTAAAGCTATTTGACATTTCATGGATGAAAACGCATTATGAGGCGATTGCTTTCAGATTTCTTTGATTCTGTGCTTTGTCCAGATTTCTTTATATTTATTGTATTAATGTCAGCATTATAGAGCACATGCTCTCTATGTGTTGCTGCCACAACACATGCACACACATAACAGCACAAATATACATACTGTACACACACCAGTGCACTGGTGAATGTCATTTACACGAACATTTACAGTTCTTTATCATTTATTTGCAGTAATTCAAGCATTTGAAGGCAGCTCAAAGCTGACTGTTTTGGCATTAAAGGGTCCACAGCACTGCCACCTCACAGAGAGCAGGATAAAAACAAACAAGAGATAGTGAACTCATGCACCACAAAACATGACACTCATATAATGTACAAATATGCTTTCAAAAAGATGCATCCATTTCAACTGCCAGAGTTTTGCATTCTGCACACATAGTGAGCTGCCTGTGTAGGCAGCATTTTGATGGATCATTTAGGGTTCAATAAAGTTAAGCTTATTTGACAGCATTTGTTGCATAATGCTGATTACCACAAAAAAAGGCAAAGGTTGCGGTTACTGTAATGCACATGTAGTGGCTTGTGAATGGGGCCAATCCATAAACATTAAAATGCACGTTGTTTTAAAAATATAGGTGCAAATGTAAACATTTTACATGTTAGCATGACTTTAGTGTAATAAAATCATTTACAGGGTTTACCAGCATTGCAATATTGGATGTAACTTTATTTGTATGTTTATGGACTGGTCCCATTCACTTCCATTGTAAACGCCTTACTCCAAATGTTTTCTAATTAAGCGAGGGGGAAGTCCAAATATTTTTTTGTGGTAATCAACACTGTGCCACTAATGAGCTTAACATGTATTGAACCTGGAACATAAAGCTGTTGATATAAAGACTGTATAATAGGAGGGGAGCATAATAATGCTACCTTCTAAAATAACTTTTGGACAAATATTTCAGCAGCATCCCATGCACTATAAATGTTGTAGATAAGGCAGTAATAAAGATGGCATATTTTTAATTCATTCAATATTAGAAAGTATTGATAAAAATGGTTAAATCTAGAGAAAATGTAATATTTTACCCAATATTTTTGTGTGCTTTTAATGCGCATTAGAATCCATGAATATTGAATTATTGAATTAATACGCTTATTTTATTGTATTTATATTCTATGAGATGGTAACACTTTACAATAAGGTTCCATTTATTAACATTAGTTACCAACATTAAAGGGACAGTCATTGTTTACTCACCCCTGTGTTTTCATAACCCTAAATGACTTTCTTTCTTTTTCTTAACACAAAAGGATAAATTGTGAAAACAATGTGTGTGATGACTAAGTGATGTCATACAATGGCAGTTTATGGTAACATACAAACGCAAAAGTATAATTCAGAAGTCTAATAAATGATTCCATGAGACTCATGATTGTTATGAAAGAATACAACAAGGTTTGGTGAGAAACAAACTGAAATCGAATGTATTATTTAGTAATAGATATTATGTGTGCGTTAAATGAAATCTCCTGTGTGCGTTCATGACAGAACATGAGAGCAACAGTTCATGCAGCCCCCTCGCAACATTGGGGCATTCAAGCGAAAACTCACGTTTAACTGTTTAACTCACAAAACAGAGAACAGAACTTACTAAACATGTCTGAACAGTTTGTAGTCGAATAATTCATGCATTTCTATGCCCAGCCTTCATTTTTGAAAGTTTTTGGACTGGTGCCAGTACACAGCGGATGGAGTTACCTGCGCAATGCTGAAAACCGAAAGCAAGCGATCGATTGATAGGATGTACCGTCGCTCATCACTATTGGTTAGAAAAAAAGCTCTGATTATCATAGAATATAAAGCTTTTATCACGTGTCGTTTGCGGTCAGGTTAGGACATGTTGGGACTGTGGCTGTCTTTAGCCTCCTCTATGTTTCTGTTTGATATCCGAGTACTCTGTTCCGTTAGAAAAAAAAGGTTTTCACTTGACAACCCCCAAATGTCACGAGGGGGCTGCGTGAACTGTTGCTCTTATGCTCGATCATGAACATGTACAGGAGATCAACGGTCAGTGTAAAGTTTCACTGAATAATACATTAGATTCAAATTTGTTTCTCATGAAACCTCATCCTATGCTTTCATAACAATTATGAATCTCGTGGAATAATTAATTACACTTCTGAATTATACTTTTGCATTCTTTTGAAGCTTGAAGAGGTGGTCACTATAAACTGCCACTGTGTGACATCACAGAGCACAACATTTTTCACAATTTCTCCCTTTGTGTGAAAGGAAAAAAAGTCATATAGGGTTATGAAAGCACAAGGGTGAGTAAACAATGACTTAATTTTCATTTTTGGGTGAACTAATCCTTTAACATGAAATAAAAATGAACAACACTTTTACAGCATTTCTGAATCTTGGTTAATGTTACATTAACATTGTTAAAATATTAAGGTGTATATGTTGGCATTAGTTAACTAATGAACTGTGAACAATTGTATTTTTATTAACTAACATTAACAAAGGTTAATAAAGGCTGTAAAAATATATTGTTAAATTTTTTGCAAAGTGTTACCACTGAGATTAAGTTGATAAATGTACCCAATTTAATGTTATAAAAGTTTATTTCAGTATTTTGTATTTATTTATTTGTGTGATTCCTGGTGCTATATTCAACTTGCTTTGAAGGATACTTTAACCAAGACTAAAAATGTAAATGTTAAAATGAATAAAAATATTTGTTAAATCTTTAAAATACCTGTTATTTTAGTGTGTGTATATATATGTATATATATATATATATATATATATATATATATATATATATATATATATATATATATATATATATATAGTTTAAATTATTTATGAATCAATGCATATTAAGACGCTGCCTCAGAGGACATTACAAGAAATGCACAGGAGTGCCACATTTATTAGATTTCATGTCAGGTTAAAAAGAATATCAACTTTTAAAAACATCTCTAGACACCTGCGTTCTGTTCCATTCGTTGAAGCAGCGACCCCTTAGAAGGCAGCTGCCTGTGTAGCCAGAATACAACAAGGCAGCACACTTGGTTTACTACATACATACTGTATCTGTTATCTTCTCTTACTCAAACTGTTTCACCATCATTCTCTGCTTAAGATTACAATCAGAATAAATTACAGCCCAAATTGCAGTGGGCTGCTACTCTATGGGCGAAATGAAGGGCAACCCAGTTGCCACGCCATCAAACAAATATGCATAGGCATCTTTGAGTTCAATTAAATGCACTTTGGGGTTCACTGGACTGTTTGCTTTAATGTAGATTTTGAGGCCTGGATAAAAGGAAATAATTCCAGGGAAGGGTTCCATACGGGGCACGCTAGCAACCACAGCTGCATCGCTATTGATTCACAGTGTTGAATTCATCCCTCGCGCCCACATATACGACTGGTGGTGAAAAAAACATACATTTTCTTATATAATATATCGATCTACACACAGACGCATGTACACACTCAAACTGATGCACACACACTGTTTTAACCCCAGGCAATCAACCTGTAAGAGGGTGTTCACTGAACACAACAGGAAGGAAACGGTTAATCAATATGCATGAGGGAAGAGAGAGAGAGAGAGAGAGAGAGAGAGAGAAGGGAAAATAAAGGGATACACTCTGTCTGTTTCCCCAAATGAAGAACCATGCATCTTCTCTTTTCGATTCAGTCATTACACACTGACACTTGATTTAAACCCATTCACTTCAGCAAAGGAAAAGTCTTACTTCTTTGAGAGAAATGGACAAGTCACGCCAAAAGCAACACCAAAACAAACTCAGCAATTATATGATCACTGAATCAGCAACTATTATATTATAATTGTTTGGTGAAGTCCAAACCAACAACCATAACAAGCCCCCACTAAAATGAGTCTGCATCTGAGTACTGTAGAATGTTTCTTAGGTGTCGAAGTATAAAATGTTTTCACAACATTTCACAATATTGCATTTTGTCTGCAGTTAATTCACAGAACATTGTTGTAAAATCTTTCTTAAAACAACGCCTAAATGAAAGGAATGTTTCAGGTTCAATATAAGTTAAGTTCTATTGACTGTATTTGTTGCATAACGTTGACATTTTATTTTTGTTTTAAATAAATGAGGGACAAAATTTTTTATGGTAATCAACATTATTAATAATTAAATTGTCGCTTGATCTTAACTTATATTGAACCCAGAACATTCCTTTAAAAAAATTATGTAACCCAAACATGAGGTGCAGTTTATTTATTTTGATGGCAAAAAAAAAAAAAAAAAAAAGATCAGTACCAAAGTATGACTTTGAGAAAATTACCACTCAAGTCAAAATTTTATGAATACTAATAATAATTTAATTTAATAAAAAACAAAATTGCAAATAGAGTCAAATTAGTAACTTTAATTTTAAAAATCTATTTAAATGCATATACATCTTAATTTTATACAACCAAAATAATAGATTTTGAAAATGTAGTAAATTTACTAACTTTAAGTAGTTTTTTTACTACAAAAAAATTATAAAATAAATAAATAAGAATGTGCAACGTTTGTGGAACATTACGTTTAAGTTTCAAAGTATTGTATTTGTAAATCTATAAATCTGTACATTTTAATAAAATATTTCAAAAATAAAGTGAAAATGTATTTTTTTCCATAGAACATAGTTTTTTATGAACAAATTAAAACTTGCAAAGCTTACAAACCATTGACTTCAATGTTTAACTTGTCAGAGAAATTATATTTTAGATGCACGTACATCTTCATTTTATCAAACCAAAACAAAACGTTTTGAACATTGTTAAATACTTCATTAAGTAGACAAAATGTCAATACAGCATTTTTACTGCAAAAACAAAACCAGACTAACTTTTGTGGAACGTTTTGTTTACTGTAAATCTATGCATTTGTATATTTAAAAATCAAATACTTATATGAAAATACTTTTTATTTCATAGAACATATTATTTTGACCAAAATACAACCATGCCACATTATAACATTTGTTGAAAGTTTTGTTCAGATTTCTTTTTAAAACTTGTAAAGTTCATAAGTTCACAAACCGTTAACTTTAATGTTCAACGGCAAAGCTGAGCCAACAGGGAATTTACCAAGACTGCTAAACTTTTCGCTTAAGTAAATTGTGATATATTATTTAAACCTTGTAAATAGAGGCTTTTTGAATGACTGCACACAATACATAAATTTAATCTGCAGAGTGGATGCAGCATAAAAATGTTATCACAAGCTTTTTTGCAACTTTTTATTTTTTACGTTTTTACAAGTATTTAAAAAAATAAAAAATAAATTGTGCTTGCTGGGTTATTTCGACAAGAATGCAATTCTTGCAATCCTCTCTTTCCAAGCATGCTGAGTTGAAAGTGAAAGAAAAAACAGCATAAAGACTATAGCTGACAAACAAGAATGAAAAAATGGTGGCATTTGCATAACCAAAGGCATTTGCAAATACAATTCACCAATTAGGACATCAGAAGCTTTGTGAGCAAGCAGGTCCTCATTATGAAGCCAAAACCACACCAAGTGCGTTATCCAAAACAACGCAAAGCAGGTTGTTTTTTTAACAAATAGAAGGCCATATGCAAGAGAGTTTTTTGTACAGTCTGGTAAAGACAGTTTAGTTCTCATCAAATCAAGCAAGTTAAGTTTGTACACTGCCAAATAAACAGGCCGGAGAGTTTCTGTGGGACAGTTTTTGATGGGCGACCCCTGGGGATATTGATCCATATTTTTCCAAGAGCACAAGGACACTAATGAAATCTTTTTGAGAGGCATTCTTACCTGTGTGAGGTACCGTCAGAAATGGGATTTTGAAGGGTGAGAGTGAGAGCAGGTGGAGAGGGTGAGCGGAGGAGACAGATGGTCCCTGTGTCACGTCAGACTCCATCGCCATCATAGCTGCTGCTGCCAGTGCAATCCTTTTAGAACTTCCTACTCGCTTGATGGACAAGGGACAGCCTGGGATAGATAGATAGATAGATAGATAGATAGATAGATAGATAGATAGATAGATAGATAGATAGATAGATAGATAGATAGATAGATAGATAGAGACAGACAGAGACAGACAGACAGATAGATATATATGTAAATAGATAGATAGATAGATAGATAGATAGATAGATAGATAGATAGATAGATAGATAGATAGATAGATAGATAGATTGATAGATAGATAGAGACAGATAGAGACAGACAGACAGACAGATAGATAGATATATAAATCGAGAGATAGATAGATAGATAGATAGATAGATAGATAGATAGATAGATAGATAGATAGATAGATAGATAGATAGATAGATAGATAGATAGATAGATAGATAGATGACAGACCGATAGATAGATAGATAGATAGATAGATAGATAGATAGATAGATAGATAGATAACAGACCGATAGATAGATAGATAGATAGATAGATAGATAGATAGATAGATAGATAGATAGATAGATAGATAGATAGATAGATGACAGACCGATAGATAGATAGATAGATAGATAGATAGATAGATAGATAGATGACAGACCGATAGATAGATAGATAGATAGATAGATAGATAGATAGATAGATAGATAGATAGATAGATAGATAGATAGATAGATAGATAGATAGATAGATAGATAGATAACAGACCGATAGATAGATAGATAGATAGATAGATAGATAGATAGATGATAGATAGATGATAGATAGATAGATAGATAGATAGATAGATAGATAGATAGATAGATAGATAGATAGATAGATAGATAGATGACAGACCGATAGATAGATAGATAGATAGATAGATAGATAGATGACAGACCGATAGATAGATAGATAGATAGATAGATGACAGACCGATAGATAGATAGATAGATAGATAGATAGATAGATAGATAGATAGATAGATAGATAGATAGATAGATAGATAGATAGATAGATAGATAGATAGATAGATAGCTTTTAGTATGAATATCAATGTTAAAATATGGTTACTGTAGTAAAAACATGAAAAGTAAACTTATTGTGAGGGAACGCAAAAGTATTTCAGAAAAAAATTCCCGCCCTGTCTTCTATGGGGCTCTCTAGATTTTATCTGAAATTGACTGAATGATGAAAAGTGGCCAGAGTGCGCTATACCAGAATGGAGGCCTGATTGCACATTTTAAGTATATTAAGGAGGACAATTTCCCTCCTGATACATCACCGGCACCCACCTTTAAGAATGCTTTTTGATCAGGATGTTGAGGGTAAAGTTCAAATTCATCCTTGAGAACACATTAACATATGGTAACACTTCTATTGAAAATCTACTGTTGTTTGCCGTTATTGCAGTAACCTTTAATTCATTAACATTAGCTGGGATTACATTTCTTTTTTAAATGATTTTAGAAAGGTTGCATTACCTATAACAATATAACTAAATATGTATTCTGCTATTGGTTGACGTCATTGCTGGCCACCAAGCTAAGTATGACAGTAATGTCGTAAAGTTAGTTTACTAAGAGATTACGGAAAAAAAATAATTCTTATTGTGTAAGATAAGACCAGTAACATGCTTTACCTACTGTATGAATGTAAATAAGATCCATTTTTATTTAATGTTGACTTTAAAATCCACACTGCATGTGTAGAATAGAAATGACTGCAAATAAGCGATAAAACAAAGATTCACAGATGTTTGTGCATCAATGGAGATCTGAAAATATGTGCATTCTTCCCAATGGATGCCACGCGTAGGCATGGCTTTGTTCTTGGGTTTAATATGCTGCCAAACATGCTTTCATGGGCTATTGCCTTTGTTTTTCAACAGAGTGTTACGCTACTTTATCATATTTGCACACAGACACACTCCCACACACATCAATATACACACTAGCATCTACTATATGTATATTAGTGATCAAGCCAAATTTTAGAACTGCAGAACACACGTTAGAGTAGCTGGGTCAGTCCTGTTATTCAGTGCCTTTTGAACTGCTTGTGCTTAATTTTAAGGAAGTGTTTTTATAAATGGGCATGCCAGACATTCAGAAATATGCTCTGGTCAAGCTCAGGCATTTCAATGTTTTTAGCTAACATTACCTTCTACATAAATATTGTAGTTTTTTAGCCATATTTGAATTTCTTGACTTTGATCAAATACAGTGGATTGTTTTAGAGTGAGACAAACCGATTAAAATACAATAAAACAGCACATGTTTCAAAACATCTATCTATAATTCTTAATAATGCTGATGTTTGCACTGTCATTTTCCCAACAATATGATTATTGTTAGCATTTTAAAACTGCTTTTTGTTTTGTTTAAAAGACTAACAGATTGGAGGGACCCTAAGAAAATCTTTAATACATTTTACTTGATGGTTAGACCACTTGACCTTTTTTAAGTTATTAAATCTTGTGATGTATGAAACCAACATGGACACAATGAATACATTTTATTTACATTTATGCATTTGTCAGACACTTTTATCCAAGGTGACTTGCAGTTCACTTATTACAGGGACAACCTGGAGTTAATTCCAGGACTCAAGGACACAATGGTGGTGGCTGTGGGGATCGAACCAGCAACCTTCTGTTTACCAGTTCTGTGCTTTAGCAAAAATGTGTGACATGTGAAATATGTGATGCATATATGTACAAGTATATGACGTTTTATATCAGTGAAAGCCAGACAGTACATGAAACTACATAGTATTTATGTATGTTTTTCACATGTTTCAAATGCCTGTGTCATCTACATTGCTTTCAGAGACTGCCGCCCCTGAGTGAGGGAAATACTATTTAGCGGAACCTTGAAGAGATCTTTGGAGTGAGAAGGTGGGTGTTTTCTCCACACTGAGCAGCTCAAACACTTTATCTAATGGCACTAAGTGGGCGGATCACAGCCAAGCAGAACAGTTATCCTGCACATGTTCTGCACTGAAAATCAGGCCGCAGGGGAATATATCATGTGGAACAGTTTTGGATAAAGTGACTATACCAAAGGTCATATTTGTGAAGAATAGAGCTGTTCAGTTTGTTGTCCTAAAACCGGAAGAGCATTTTTGATCCATGGGTTCCCTTGGGAATTTTCATGAGGATTATAGAATAGCCGTTTTCAAAGTATTAGTAAAATTAGGTCTATGGTTAACATGACTTGTAGAGACGTAGAGACAACAGACATTACACACAACCATACCTCAAACGTGAATTTTGAAGCTGGATGGCCCAAAACGTAGCATGGTACTACCGTGTATTTTGGACACGTACCATATAGAACCATGGTATTCTTGGAAGTGCCTTGGTGTACCATCACTTACAAAAGGTACCATGGTACTACCATATTTTTGGAGACTTTACCGTGTTACTACATTATTTTTTGGACATGTACCAGATAATACCATGCTATTCTTGGAAGTACCTTTGAGTACCATCACTTACAAAAAGCCATTGTACTACCATTGTTTTTTGGACATATACCATAGTAACACAATATTCTTGGAAGTACCTTAAGAGTACCAACATTTACTAAATATATAATGGCATTACCATGGTTTTTGGACATTTTACCATGGTGGTAATACCATGGTTTGTTTTGGACTTGTACCATAGAATACCATGTGTTCATGGAAGTACCTCAATCTACCATCCCTTACAAAATGGACACTTTATTATGGTGCTACCATGGTTTTTGGACATGTATCATATAGTACCATGGTATTCTTGGAATTACCTTGGTGTACCACCATTTATATTAAAAAAGTACTATGGTACTACAATGTATTTTTGGACACTTTATCATGGTACTGCCATGGTTTATGGCCATGTACCAAATAATACCATGGTATTCTTGGATGTACTTTGGAGCACCATCAGTTACAAAAAGTAACATGATATTCCAATGGTTTTTGGGCACTTTACCATGTTACTACGATGGTTTCTGGACACAACCATCCATGTTCCATATAGTACCATGCTATTCTTAAAAGTACTTTGGAGTATCATCACTTACAAAATGTACCATGGTACTATGATTCTTTTTTTGACGCTTTATCATTGAACTACAATGTTTTTTGTTTGTTTGTCTGTTTTTTTGTTTTGTTTTTTGTACATGCACCTTGGTAGTACCACATGTTTTTTAAGTACCTTGGATTACTATTTAAATATCATGGTATGTGAATTTCAGTACCATGGTATTACCATGTGATACATTACTGTACCATTGTACCACCCCAGTACTTTTTTCTTTTAAATGGCTAAATAAGAACAACTATCACAATGATGTGAGTTTACAATATGTGCTAGATATATCTGACAACCATTGCAGTCCTTATAGTCTGTAGCAACTTTTTAAAAACACACAATGCCTTAAAAATTTGCATTTGAGTTTTGGCTATGCCAGTTATGTTGGAGAAAACAAACGTTTAAGTCTCTTCAAGGAACGTTCACCACAAAAAAATCTAATTTGAATCATAAACCAGAAAAAAACATCTCTTAAAACCACCCATATGATCTTCAAGTAATAAAGGGTAAACATACTGTATGTGGCTTGCTGTCTGCAAGGGAAGGCTCGAGGATGAGTCTTGACTCAAGCTCTAATTGACCCCCCATGGGACAACTGAATGGATTAGGATAGCTATGAGGCAGGCTAGATGGAGAATAGAGGATAGGGATGGAGAGGTGGAGGAATGCTGGAAGGATTGTTGCAGGAAAAGGTAAGCAGCGGCTAATATATTCTTCAGTTAATTGTCAGATTAGATGGGCAGGCTCCTCCTGAACCTTCGTTTAATAATCCATTTCAAAACTAACCCATTGTGAATTTGCTTTCCGGCTTGGCTTGCAAATTGACATCATAACAGAACAGCTCTATGCTCTATCATCTCACAGAAGAAGCAAAGGGTATAGGGACTTCGGATTAAACATTAACAAAACACACCTTGTAATGTTTAACCAATTTACTAATGTATCTCGTAAGTGGTTGGAGATGCTGTGGCAGGCGCATAGATCGCATAAGCAATGCATCTTTCATCAGGAAGCACTCTCTGCAGACATGACATGAAATAGACACCTTGAATTATACATCCACAGGTGACTTCTTTTGAGCGGCAGCACATCACATAACTTCATCAGGGGTAAGTCCTCAAAAGTAACACACTCTTTAAAAAAGCACTTTTCATGTATATATTGTTTTATTAACACCTCTTGACAGGTTTGACAAAGAGAGATAAACACTATAAAATCTACATCGCAGCAGTGAGGGTGGTTTGGGTAGTTTACGGGGACATTTTTTTAGGATACAAACTGGTAATTACATTGGTATTATGCTATAAATGTGGTTTGTGTGTGTGTGTGTGTGTGTGTGTGTGTGTGTTGCAGGTTTAAGTGGTTTATGAGGACATTTCTAGTGTTCACATAATTTAAATATCTTAAAAAAAAACATACTAAACGATGTTTTACTGATAATGTAAAAATGCAGAACGTGTTTTGTGAGGTTAGGTTTAGGGGACAGAATCTATAGTTCATACAGTATAAAAATCATTATGTCTATGGAGAGTCCTTATAAGGATAGCCGCAGTGTCTGTGTGTGTGTGTGTGTGTGTGTGTGTGTGTGTGTGTGTGTGTGTGTGTGAGTGTGTGAGTGTGTGTGTGTGTGTGTGTATGTGCGTGTGTGCACTTGCGTTTGAGAATGACATGCTTGTTCTTTATCAGGGGGTTTTATTTCAGAGAAATTGAGCAGAACGGATTCAGGCAGAGACATGGGTAAACGCAGCGAGATCCCTCAGCAATTTGGAGCTGTCCATCCTGCTGTGGTGCTGAAAGAGAATGTGATTGCATTTATAAAACTTTTGTTTCTTTGGGAACTTTTAGCCATGTATATTTCTAGAAAGTGAAATCCTTTTCAAACATTTTCACACACTTTTATTTAATTGGTCTACTAACAATGTTTGACAGCGTGTGTACTTTACATGCTTCACGGGAGACTAGTGTACTTTTTGTCATTTTTTTTTTTCTTAAAGTCATAAATTCTTAGTATCATACTTTATTCTGTTTAATACAGTTCTGTGATGGAAATGACAGTGATGGAAATTACATTTACATTTTTTAGATAAAATTGCAGACTCTTTTGTATTGCTAAGGCTAATTTCATAGCTAACATTTTATGGATCTTAAACACAAACAGTTAAATAATATTATCAGACTTTTGGCATTTTGTTTTTGTGCAACAGTCGTCATTTTTGGAAAATGTATATAAATTATACATTTATTCTCAGCAGGAAACCGATGGAGTGCGTACTCCAGGTAGGGAATGAGGTTTTGCCCCAAGTGAAGGAGTTCAAGTACCTCGGGGTCTTGTTCACGAGTGAGGGGACAATGGAGCGGGAGGTTGGCCGGAGAATCGGGGCAGCAGGGGCGGTATTGCACTCGCTCTATCGCACCGTTGTCACGAAAAGAGAGCTGAGCCGAAGGCAAAGCTCTCGATCTACCGGTCAATTTTCGTTCCTACCCTCACCTATGGTCATGAAGGTTGGGTCATGACCCGAAAGAACTAGGTCAGCGAGTACAAGCGGCCGAAATGGGCTTCCTCAGAAGGGTGGCGGGCTTCTCCCTTAGAGATAGGGTGAGGAGCTCAGTCATCCGTGAGGAGCTCGGAGTAGAGCCGCTGCTCCTTTGCGTTGAAAGGAGTCAGTTGAGGTGGTTTGGGCATCTGGTAAGGATGCCCCTGGCCGCCTCCCTAGGGAGGTGTTTCAGGCACGTCCAGCTGGGAGGAGGCCTCGGGAAGACCCAGGACTAGGTGGAGAGATTACATCTCCACACTGGCCCGGAACGCCTCGGGTCAGCCCAGTCAGAGCTGGTTAATGTGGCTCGGGATAGGGAAGTTTGGGGCCCCCTGCTGGAGCAGCTGCCCCCGCAACCCGACTTCGGATAAGCGGTTGAAGATGGATGGATGGATGGTATATAAATTATTTGTACACAAATATTGAAATAGTTTGTTCATTTCGCTCTTTTTTTTTTTTACATTATCATAGTTTTTAAAATGCAATAATTAGCATTTTTATCATGCATTTTTATAATTTAATATTGAAAGTCTGGGTGTGGGGCAAGGCAAACAGTCAAATCTAAACAAAACAACAACAACAAAAAAATACTTTATAAAAGGCTTTTGAAAATAAAAAAAAAATAAAAGAAATAAACTATTAATGCCCAGTAAAAACGTTTCCAATTCAGTTTTATAGGTGCACTAATAACTTTTTTAATTTGTCATCTTGGACTTAAACTGACACCTAGCAGTTTGGATGCAGCATCATTTAAACACAATAGTCTTCATTTAACAATTCCATTGTAAAAAGTCACTATTCACAGTCAGACAATCATTTGAATGATTTTGAATCATTTTTAGTGTCCTATAACACAGCCATTAAGCTAGTAGTACTTGCCTGGTCATGTGATCCTAACATGGCAGCCCCCATGAGGGGACCCTCACCATGTAGGAAAAAACAGCTTTTATATGGTTACTAATTTTAGTCTTCTTCTCATATAAATGGACATGATTTTAAATATATCCTGATAGCACACGTACATCACCCATTTGATGAAATTTGATATGTGTGTTTACATCTGAAAGACACATTTTTTAGGCTGTTTGCTTATCTGCAATACATCTATAAGACCTTTCCTTTTGGATGTCAATAAGAATTTCGGCAGATGCCTTTGAGAAGTTTATGATTAATTTTTTTGGTAAATCTAATCTTTTTAAGATGTTTAGCAGATGTTAATTAGTATGCAATGCTTTTCATATTAAATGCTCTTAAACAGATATTTAAGAGATGTACTTGTGCTATCTGGGATTTTTAAAATGTACCATTTATTTATATAGGTGTAAAATGTTTTAAATGAGAGAAATATTTTACTGCACATTTAATGTGACCTTCATATAAAAAAAGAAGATAAAAATATATTTAAAATTGCCCTGAGTTAAAGAAACAACCACTTATGTGTGTTTCAAACTACACTGGCATCATCTCGATTCACAGAGGTTCTGTAGCTCTGTTTCTAAACCTAGTAAGCTATCTACCAAGACAGAATTTTACCAAAATGCACTGCAGAGACTGTAATCCATATTGTTACCCAAGTATGTGTTACATTCTCAAGATAACAAACCAGTTATCTAAGTCTGTATGGTCAACTTAAGTAATACTTTTTGGATTCCGATGAGCTGGGCCTAAATTATATTTATTTCTTTTATTTTTTGGTTTTACCAAAGCTGATTCTAAATAATTGTGTGTGCTTAGCACTTCGTGCATCAACATTATGCTAATGGGAAAACTCTATTGAAATCAGTTGTTTAATCTTGCAAATTGAGTGTTTCAAATCAGACAGGAAGGCAGCTCACTTTATTTTGGAACAGAGCTTGTGTATCTGTCTCCTCATTTACCTGCATAATAAACCACTTCAGGCCATCTCCCTGGAAAGTTGTTTTTGTGCTGAATTATGGTATCTCTCATCCTGGGCTCTTCCTTTAACACAAAGGCTGGATAATAATGCTGACCACTTTTGTTTGTTGTAAAAGTGGATCGACGCCAGCAGAATAAAAAGTAATCTATGATTGAGCTAAAAACAAATACTGTAGTTGGGAACAAACTTCACCAGAACCATAGGCCACGATCGGACAAAACATCTGATAATATGTAAGAACTGTCATTATTTATCACTGTATTATAGATTAACATATTAAAAACATTTCAAACCCACACAAAAACTATTTATAATATTTTGTATTAAAGAATAAAACAGATTGCAATTATGTTTGGTGCTTTGAAAGAACCCCAAATTTGCCTAAGCAAAAAATTATCTCTTTTTCAGGACACTGTATTTTAAAGATAATTTTGTAAAATTTTAATTAACTTTACAGATCTATATTGTAAAGGGTTTAAACAATGTTTTCCATGCTTGTTCAATTAACCATAAACAATTAATGAACATGCACCTGTGGAACGGTCGTTGAGACACTAACAGCTTACGGATGGTAGGCAATTAAGGTCACAGTTATAAAAACTTGGGACACTAAAGAGACCTTTCTACTGACCTTTCTAATACACCAAAATAAAGATGCCCAGGGTCCCTGCTCATCTGTGTGAACATGCCTTAGGCATGCTGCATAGAGGCATGAGGACTGCAGATGTGGCCAGGGCAATAAATTGCAATGTCCGTAGTGTGAGACGCCTAAGACAGCGCTACAGCGATACAGGAAGGATAGCTGATCATACTCGCAGTGGGAGACCACATGTAACAACACCTTCACAGGATCGGTACATCCGATTATCACACCTGCGGGACAGGTACAGGATGGCAACAACTACCCGAGTTACACCAGGAATGCACAATCCCTCCATCAGTGCTCAGACTGTCCGCAATAGGCTGTGAGAGGCTGGATTGTGGGCTTGTAGGCCTGTTGTAAGGTAGGACCTTACCAGACATCACCAGTAACAATGTCGCCTATGAGCACAAACCCACCTTCACTGGACCAGACAGGACTGCCAAAAAGTGCTCTTCACTGATGAGTCACGGTTTTGTCTCACCAGGGCTGATGGTCGAACTCGTGTTTATTGTCGAAGGAATGAGCATTACACCGAGGCCTGTACTCTGGAGCGGGATTGCTTTGGAGGTGGAGGATCCGTCATGGTCTGGGGCTGTGTGTCACAGCATCATCGGACTGAGCTTGTTGCCATTACATGCAATCTCAACACTGTGCGTTACAGGGTAGACATCCTCATCCCTCATGTGGTAACTTTCCTGCAGGCTAATCCTGACATGATCCTCCAGCATGACAATGCCAACAGCCATACTGCTCATTCTGTGCATGGTTTCCTGCAAGACAGGAATGTCAGTGTTCTGTAATGGCAAGCGAAGAGCCCAGATCTCAATCCCATTGAGCACGTCTGGGACCTGTTGTATAGGAGGGTGAGGGCTAGGGCCATTCCCCCCATAAATATCTGGGAACTTGCAAGTGCCTTGGTGTAAGAGTGGGGTAACATCTCCCAGCAAGAACTGGCAAATCGTATGCAGTCCATGAGGAGGAGATGCACTGCAGTACTTAATGCAGCTGCCACAACAGATACTGACTGTTACTTTTCCTTTTGACCCCCCCCCCCCCCCCTTTGAATCTTTTTTATGTTCTAATTTATTGAGTTTATATAAGATCCTTTAAAGAAAAGTTCACCCCCCTCAAAGTCATAATTTCATTTGCACACTGGAGTACACTGATAAAATCTGTAGTTTCAGAGTGTATAATTAATATTCACACATAGTCCGCCTTGCAAGAGTGTCAGACAGATCAATTCTTCTTCTTTCAAATGTGGGAAAGCATCCTGTTTGAACAAGTTCAAGCCATATGTTAAGACTGCACAAGGCTGTTAGCACTTTCCTTTTCTTTCCATTTCCCTTTCCTGTTCTTTATCATTTCCTTCCCTTTTTATTTAATTTACATCTCCTCTCATTGCCTAGTGTTACATCTCCCCTTTCCTTTCCTGTCATTTTCCTTCTCTTTCCTATTTTCTTTTTCTTCCTTTTCTTTTTTCATTACCTTCTCTTTACATTTCCTTTCCCTTTCCTGTTTTCTTTCCTTCTTTCCTCTTCTTTTTCTTTAATTTTCCTCTACTCTCATTTTCTTTTTCCTTCATTTCCTTTCCTTTGACTTTTCCTTTTTTCTTATAATTTTCCCCTTTCCTTTTCCAGTCCTTTATCAATTCCTTTCCTTCACATTTTCCTTAATGTCTTCCTCTCCTCACATTTATTTCCCTTTAATGTCCTTTCCTTTCATTTTCCTTAATTTCTTCTTCCTTGTGTTCTCTTTCCTATTTCCTCTTTCTTTTTCATTTCCTTCTCTAAATTTCCTTGCCCTTTCTTCTTTCCTTTCCTCTTCTTTTAATTTTTCCTTTTTCCTCTTCGTTTAATTTTTCCTTCTTTCCTTCCTTGTCTACCTTTTCATTTCTGTCACGGCTCCGGTGAGTTTGCCGGTTTATTCTGTGAGTTTTGTTATTTTCTCTCCCTCATGTTTTTGCAGTCGAAGCTGGCATGCATGATCAGTGTTTCCATAGGAACATTGATTGTTCCCAGGGGAACGCTAATCATTGCACTAATTAGCGTGCTAGCAACACCTGGTTCTCCTCTAATTCACTCTCTACTTAAACCCTTCGTGTTCTCAGTATGTTTGCTAGATTATTGTTTGATGTAAAGTACCTTACCTCACTCTCTCTGCCTAGTTGGTCCTGTCTCGTGTATCTGTTTGGTTGCCCATATCTGCCAGCGTGCTGGGAGTTACATTCCAGCTTGCTGTATGCTTGTTCATTGCACTTGCACTTGTATGGACCCAGCAGAGGAATCAACTCTTTGCTCCGCTCTCTCTCAGCAGGGAGCCCTGTTGGGACGTCAGCAGGATCAAATCTCCACATCTATCTGGGCTCTGGATATGATGGCGTCGTAGCTTGCCGAACTCCGTGGTTGGTCAAAAACTGCGCACACCTCCAGATGCTGGACCCCCTCAGCTGCTCCGGTGGTTCCACACATCCCTGGATGTTCAGAGGCTTGTATCCCTCCTCCAACCCCTTATTCAGGTGAGGCGGGACCCTGTAGTGCATTTGTTTACAATGTACTCTGTTCTTCATGTTATAGCCGCCTGCTTTACTGTCTGAGACAATGAAGGTGGAGTTTGTGATCACGCTCCAAACCAGAAGGGCCGGTGAATGGGTCACTGCCTTGAGGGACAACAGACATCCTTGTTGCGTTTCTTTTCATGCTTTTTCCACAAGATTTTGATCACTAGGCTCATGGGCGGGAGGCTGCGAGGGTCTTATCCGGACTGTCTCAAGGAGATCAATGAGTCTCAGATTATGCGATCGAGCTTTGCACCCTGGCTGCTTCTTTGAGTGGAATGACTTTGCTATGTGGTTTCTGACAAAATCTATCCTTTGGATCTGCCCCCACATTTCAACAATTTGGTGGATCTGGCTTTCCGAGTCGATCAACGCCTGGCCTTATGCCATAGCCACCGTCAAAACTGCTCTCCACCTCCTTGGGCAGCTGGCCATTCCCTCCACTCCACTAATTTGCCCAGGTCTATGGATCTACCTGTCACTCAGTCTCAGCCCTGTTGGATTCCGGAGCCGAAGGGAACTTTATGGACATCGTCTTGGCTTCCAAATGGTGGCTTTCCATGGTCCAGTTGGATGAACCTATCACTGCCCACACCCTCAGTGGCATGCCCTTGTCCGTCATCACCCAGTCCACTGAGCCAGTCAACTTTTTCTCTGGTTGGTAATGCACAACCCACACTTAGACTGGTCAGCCAACACTGTTCTTGCTCTTTAATGTTCTTTACTGTTTGTCACACTGTCTTAATTCTGCTGGCTCCCCTGTCCAGTCTTGTGTTTCATTGCAGGAAGGACCGGTGGAGTCCCGTTGACATACCATAACTTGAGAGCTGTAGTCGGTCCCGTGCATGACCCTTCCCCCTCATTGCACGTATGACTGTGCGATTGAACTCACCTCCTCAGAGACGGCTGTATTCGCTCTCAACTTCCATGAGGGAGACCCAATCATACGCCAAATAATCCATATCGGTTGGGGTTCTTCTTTGTGGAGAACGATGGCTCAATTAGAATGACATCATGATGAAGAATCGCTATCCTTTGCCATTGATGTCCTCAGTTTTCAAACTCTTGCTGGGAGCATTGTCCATCTAATTGAACCTACCTAACTTTCAACACCCATAAAGGGCATTTCAAAAATTTGGTTATACCTTTCGGATTGGTCAATGCCCCCGCCATCATCCAGGGGCTCATAAATGATGTGCTTAGACACATGGCAGATCTTTTTGTGTTTGTTTATCTTGATGATATACTGAATTTGTCCCAAAATATCCAGGACCATGTTCAGCATGTCAGGCAGGTGCTTTAGCGACTGCTAGAGAATTGAATGTTCATCAAGGCAGAGAAGTTATCTTTTCATGCACAATCTGTTCCATTCCTGGGGTTCATTGTTTCATCCGAGGGAGTGCGTATGGACCCTGCTAAGGTCACAGCCATCTCCGATTGGCCAACCCCAAATTCTCGAAGATTTTGCAGAGGTTTCTGGGACTCGCTAACTTTTATCAGAGATTTATTAAAAATTGCATCCAACTTGCTTACGGATCTCACCTCCACCCGACTTTTCTTGGTCCCCACGGGCTGAGGCCGCGTTTTCTAATTTAAAGGAGCAGTTTTCTACTGCACCCATTCTGGTAACTCCCGACCCTGCAAGTCAGTTCATGGTTGGAGTGGTCCTGTTGCAGTGCTCTTCTTTGGATGGAAAGATGCATCCATTTGCTTTTTTTCCACACTGCTTAACGCCAGCAGAATAGAACTAGAACATCAGTAATGAAAATTGCTGGCTGTCCAGTTGGCCTAGGTAGAGTGGCTTCATTGGTTAAAGTAAATAAGAATGGTTGTCATTTTTTAAAGAGCAGTGTAACTTTATTAAGCCCAGACAAGCTTAAACATGCACGCTCCTGTCCGGAACTAGACCATGGATCACTTGATGGCTGCTTGATGGCAGAAAAACTGCTGGTACTCTGTTGACAAAATTAGAGAAGTGCAGGTAGTGCACACTGGTGAGTACCTGCCCACTTCAAGCACTAGTTACGAACCACCAAATAGAACTCAAAAAAAACATTTTGGACAGATTTTGTTCTAAATGATATCACACCTATTCGCTCTTCAATTTTGTATGAATTCTGCCGGGGCCTTAAAGGTCAAAAGGGTGGTCATGTGTTTGCATTTATCTCTTTGATGTCACAAATTTGCAGATGTTCAGAATAAACATTTTTGCTGCTTTTCAATAAATGCTACATTTGGATTAGAGAGGATGTTTTCAATAAATGCTTCTTTTGGATTGGAGAGGAAGTTTTGAGTTCTAAAATTACAATATTTTTCCATTGAGGTGAGTTAATAATGACAGAATATTTACTTTTAGGTAACAAACTTCTTTAACACATAAGTACTTTAGCTTCTTTGTGTTACATTTTAATGAGGGGAAAAGTGTACCTTTAAAATCAAGCAAAATATGATACCAACCATCAGCACTTTGAATGAAAAAAAAAAAACACCAACGTGTCTCCAACAGCACCACATCTTGTTTTAACAAAGGCAGCTTCTGTGAGGGCCGCACCAATTTACCTTGAGAATATGTTTTGCTGCTAATAAAGTAAGCTGTTACCAAAGGGAAAAGCTCTTAAACTGCTGATGACCTGTGCCAATGTGTTTGCAGAAATTGTGAATTTTCCTGTGGGAAGAAAGTGTGACTGTGAGGACACAAATTGGACTTCTTCACAGTCTCCGAAACTGAGAATGGCGCACACCCTCTGGCACCAATTACTGCCTCTGTTAACGCTCAGCAACGGCTCAAGCCCATGAGAATGACTTTGAAAGAATAACTTTTGTGTCTTTCAATACCACTCAAGAAGGACCTGATTTCTGGACACGGCTGAAATTTTCTTCTGAATTCTGTAATTTTTCCTGAATGCATTGTTGTGCATAGGATATATACTGTAACTTACGCTGAAGTGCATTCCAAAATGATTTGATCCATTTCAACCTATTGTTGTCAAAGTTGAGGACAAAGATCAAGTAGATTTAGGGGGCTTTCACACTGGGCACGTCTGCTGCTGTCAGATTCCGAGTGCAATTGTTCCCGGGTGCCCCCCGCAGCGTTGGTCTGGTTTCACGCTCACTTGATTCTATTAAACCTCCGGTCCATTTGCGCTCATCTTCTGTCATCACAAATACGCATGGGGAACACAACACGACTCATCATACTTTTTAGTTTTTTTGTTATTTTGGTGCCATTATGCACATTAGAGTGAACAACAACTGCGTATATATGCGCTTCATGGCGTAACTTATCAGATGTCCAGGGGAGGACAGCTTGCTGCTGCTCGCAAACAAAGTTTTTTGAGGAGACAGCTGATTGCAAGGAATTAATTTGCATCTTTGTTTACGCATGCTTACTCACGCTCGTATCCAAGGTGAAGTTACTACCGCTGTCGTCTCCTATTATACCTTATATTTATAACCTATAATAGTATTTATATATAGTATTTATAAGATAGATAGACAGACAGACAGACAGACAGACAGACAGAACGAGTGCGCATCCAAGTCTGAGTTGCTTTCACATTCACGTGAATCGCGCCTTCAGTTCGATTGCAACTGAACTCAGACCACCTCCTACAGGTAGTCTCGGGTTTGGTACTGCGGTGCACTCCCTGTTCCGCATAATGGCTTTCAAATTCACATTTTTCATGCAAACTGTGCTCTGTTTTGAACTAAACAGCCAGTGTGAAAGCACCCTTAGTCTGTTCCCTGAGAAAACAGGGAACAGGATAAAATGTGTTCTCTTGTTTCAGATGAGAAATCGACCAATAGTGGAATTTGCTGATACCGATAACTAAGGTTGTGAAAAATGCTAACAACTGATAAATCTGCCAATAGTTTTTAAATTTGATTTTTTTTTACATTTCGAAACAGTTGTTTCTTACTATAACGGGCACAGACATAGAGGCTATAAAAGTCCAAATTGAATAAAATACCAGATGCAGTTTATTGTTCAACCAAAATTCCAATAAAAAACAGAAACAAATTCATATTTGGTGCATGTTACATGCATAAGCTGACAATTTGTAAGACCTTGTAAACAGCTTAATCAGTTTCCTTTATTTGGGTAAGGTCATAAACAGTTTAAGCAAAAGCCATTTGGCCATTACCCCGATTTCTCATTGTGTATAAACACATTTACCGATAAAATATTAAAGTTTTTCATTTTATTTGTTGGTGCTCTCATTGAGTTAAATACAATGTTCAAGATACATCTTAAAAATATCAGTTGCAAAAACTGATCTGCATCTATATTAGCATGCAGTGTTCATTTTTCTTTTCTTTTTCGAGCTTCTTGAAGATTCTTAAAAAATTCCCCTTTGTGTTCCATCAAAATATAACAGCTTGCAGGTTTGGAACAGTGAGCTTTTCCATTAAAGGCCAATGTGCTACTGTATATACGCACAGTTGAGTAAGGACATATAAAAACTCTAATTGGAGTTTAAAGACAATTTTAATGTTGAGTTTGAGTATGATTCATCAGTCTGATCTGCTGGAAAGGAGAGGTGTGTGAGTGACCTTTTCACAAGAGCTTTATTATGGTTCTATGTGCATTATACCGTTATGGCACACATATACATTTCAGGCTGAAGATACTTAAACTGGGCTACTCCTTTACCTCAGGAGAGAGTCTGAACCTCAGAGAGAGAGAGAGAGAGAGAGAGACTAGTATCCATTGTGCTATATCTGTAACATCTGTCACAAGCTGAATAAAATAAGCATTTTTCAAATCTTTTTACTAAATTACTATTCAAAACCCACCAGTAAGTGTTCCATTGTTAAAATGTATAGTGTATATACATTTATGTATAGTGCCCATGTATAGTGCCCATGACTCACCCACCTCCATACACACTCTTTCTCTCTCTTTCTTTGTCAGGCTAAACTCTTTTGCTTTTTGTATTGCCTCTTCTTGCCTGTTTGAACTCACTAGAAAGAACTGACTGTGAGGGATATTAGACAAGCTGGGTAGACTGGACATACACACAGACACACAAACACATGCTAAATAGCACTGTTCCACAACTTAGTGAGCTGCCTAGGCATCATTTTAAGGCATCACAGGTGGGCTAGATTTTAAATATCCCTTCTTTTGGCCAAATTCCAGATTATTATTTGGAATATAATGCTAGCCTACTGTGCAATGTGTATTTTTTCCATGGTGAAAATTACAGTGATGGCAATTCAATTTTTTAAATTCTCTGAAATAAAATGGCTACCTCCATTGTCTTGCTAAGGCTAATTTCATAGGCAAAATTTAATGTATCCTATGTGCAGTGGATATAAAAATCTACACACCCCGGTTAAAACAGCAGGTTTTTGTGATGTGAAATTTGAAAAATTAAACAAAGACAAATCACTTTTTGCACCTTTAATGTAAAAATTGCAACCTATGCAATGCCACTGGAAACCAAAGTGACACATTTCAAAGAAAAAAATCTAAATAAAAACTTAAAGGTGCAGTATGTAAGATTCAGAAACCCTTGTTATTAATGACACCTGTGGCCGTTAAGTGAACTGCAGCCAGCTACCTGTTGCTCGTACTCATGCACACACTCCACAGGGACGTGATGAGCGAGCATCGACCAAAACAATGACGTAATGTACAAAGAGGCTGAACGTGCTTCACCAGCATCATGCTGACAGATGAGGTAGCATAATTAAAATTACACAGTTATGATTGTTTTCCTACAAACTTTGAGACTAAACTAAAACTACTTATCAGCTAACATAGCATACAGATACACACATACACAGCTACATACTACCGAACTATACCAGACAGTTTACTGTTGCACTATTGTATGTTTTGTATGTCATATGTTGTACTACCCCCGCGACCCTGTACACAGGATAAGCGGTTGACGATGGATGGATGGATGGATGGATGGATGGATGGATGGATGTTGTACTACAAAGAGAAACCAGCGTATTTGCTTCAATTTATCCTGTATACCTGACTTTTAGTACAAAGAGAAGATTGTTGAAATTCTTTGAAAGTTACGAAGCAAAGTAGCTTGCAATTCGTCAGCGTTAGCAGTCAAGATCAAGTTAGCTAAAATTACACAGATCAATCCTCATGTTTTGCAGTTATGTAAGTGTACCTGTCCAATAAGAAGAACGCCAATTCAGGGTCAGTTTTGATCCCCAAAACCGAACAAAATTTCTTCCAGGAATCAAATACCCTACCGATGTTCACGCTAGTTTTCGCTCGACAACGATCACATTCCCGCTTAGCAAGATGGGATTCAGTAGATAAATATTGGGGTTTTTTGGCTTACTCTGAGTTTGTGTAGGAGTCGGTATTGTGCTGTGAGCCAGCCGTTTGCTGGATTCCATCTCTAAGATAACGTTACCTAGTGTTGCAGTTTGTTGTCGCTGTTGAATAGCGGAAGCACTGAGGCAAGGCTCTCAGGAGCGTGCATAAACGTCACATCCTTTGGATTTTACCGGCAAAAGCGACTCGTTCCCTTCACGTAAAAATCAGTCTACAGGCTTTAATAGGCAACCTAGGATGTCCGGGAAGGGCTAATTTTTTAAGTTGCATTACAAGCCATTCACACATTGGCAAAAAAAAAGGCAAATATTACGTGACAATTGTTACATATTGCACCTTTAACTGCATAAGTGTGCACACCCTTTAAAATTGGGTATGTGGCTGTGTTCAGAATCATCCAATCATCAAGCTCATGAGAAATAGTACACACCCGTCTTCACCTGAAGTGACTCTGATTAACTCAAAATAAATATCAGCTGTTCTTGTAGGAATTTTCTGACATCTTCTTGGTTGCATGTTACTACAAGAGCCATGGGCCACATAGAGCTTACAAAGCTTCAACGGAATCTCTTTGTTGAAAGAAGCCACGGTCGTGCATTTTAAGTCTAGGCCTTCAGTGCGATTCATGCCATTAATAAAACACAGTTTCACTATGAATAAGACGCCGTATGCCAATTATACATCATGTGGCAATCAACTCATAAAATCAATTGACATTTTAAAAACATGTCCACACACGGAAGCCAGAATCAAGGAGGTCTAATACCAAGAAAAAGCTCTCTAATAATATTTGCGATTAAAATTTTGCTTGCAATATATTTTGTTTCGTCAGGGTACACGGAAATTTTTCAAAACTTGATCTGACACTGAATCCTCAAGCGGCCTAATTTACACTTAGAAAACTCCTGATGTTGCTATAACAATGCAAAAAAGCACTTACCAATTTGCTCGACTCGTCAGCAAGATCTCGCTCACTTCGCTTTCAAATTACGTACATCACTTAAATTGTGATTGCATCACTCAAAGCCAGCTAGAAGGCCAGGACTGGGACATATCATAAAGACCACACCCACAAGAACAAATAAATCAATCTGATTGGCTGATGAATCTGACAATATGCTGCTTTGGCAAAGGAGCGTGGCTTCAGGCATGTGATTTTTGAAACAGTTGTCACACTTTGCTTGTAAGTATCATGGAATATATTCTGATTGGATAATTTGTTTGTTTTTTGCTATTTGTTTGTAGATTAATTAGGAGTGGAAAGCGATTGCAAATACATAGGCAAAAAGGTCAATGAGAATGAAAGGATGAAAAAATATTTACTTATTAGGCATGTTACGCCAGCAGAGAAGGCTTTGCTGGTCCTGAGAAATCGCCACTGGTTGAAAGGTTTCGCTCAGGTAAGGGCTACAAAATATACCATGGACACAGTGAAGAGAAAGTATGGCACAACAGTGACATTATCAAGAACAGGACGTCCCTCCATAACTGATGAGAAGACAAAGAGAAAATTGGTCATGGTGGCTGTCAAGAGGCCTACAGCAACATTAAAGGAGCTGCAGCTCTTTCTGGAGAGTACTGGTTGCTCCCTATATGTGACAACTATCTCCCGTATTCTTCATCTGTCTGGGCTATTGGGCAGGGTGGCAAGACCAAGCCTTTTCTGACGAAAAATAAAAGCCCGGCATAAACCTATAGCCAGTCTCCCAAAACCATGTGGAAAAATGTGTTATGGTCTAATGAGACAAGATTGAACTTTTTGCCCAAAATTGTAAAAGGTATGTTTGGCGCAAAAACAATACAGCACATCAGCAAAAGAACACCATACCCACATAGCATTGTGGTGGCAGCATCATGCTTTGGGGCTGCTTTTCTTCAGCTGGAACTGGGGGTTTAGTGAAGGTGGAGGGAATCATGAATAAATTCAAGTACCAGTCAATTTTGGCACAGAACCTCCTGGTGTCTGCTAGAAAGCTGAAAATGAAGAGATCTTTCACCTTTCAGCATGACAATGATTCAAAGCACACAACCAAATCAATGGCTTCAGCAAAAAAAGATGAACGTTTTGGAATGGCACAGCTAGAGCCCAGAACTGAATTATATAGATGATCGGGGGGGGTCGTACACAGGAGATGCCCTCACAATTTGACAAATCTGGAATGGTTTTGCAAAGAAGAGTGGGAAAATATTCCCATGTCAAGATGTGCCAAGCTAATAGACTCTTATACAAACAGACTGCATGCTGTAATGAAAATCAAAGGGCGCTTCAACTAAGTATTAGTTCAGGGATGTGCACACTTATGCAGTTTTTATTTGTATTTTTCTTTCTCTGAAATGTGTCACTTTGGTTTTCAGTGGCATTGCATAGGTTGTAATTTTTACATTAAAGGTGAAAAAATTCTGATATGATTTATCTTTGTTAAATTTTCCTGCTGTTTTAACATGGGTGTGAATACTTTATATCCACTGTATGAATAACACCCAATAAAAATGCTCTGCTCACAAATAATATTTAGTACCTTGAAACATCATATTTCATCTCAAGCATGCTCTTCCCTAACACTTTTGTCGACTTGGTTAGCAAGTACACTTTTAAAAAAAATATTTGGGGCAAAAAATTTTGGTGTGGTGAAAATGACACCACAACTGTGTCATAATAATAAAAAAAATTATAAAACATATATATATATATATATATATATATATATATATATATATATACACATATATATATATATATATGCCTCATATATATATAGACTTTGTTTTCAACACACAACAGTTTTACCCATTAAAGACTTTTAAAGGTCCACCATAAATATTAAGAATGGTTGATGTTTATTTCACAATTCATATTTTAAATGTATTTATTTAGTCTTATGAAAATGTAATTTTTATATTTATAATGACTTTTCTTAGTTTAATTTTGAAAGTCTGGGTCTGGGTGTGGGAAAGGCTAAAACAGTCAAATCTATACATTAAAGGCATTTGAAAAGTACCAGAAATGAATAACAGCAGCCTGCCCATTTTTTAAGACTGTGTAAAAATGTGTTGTTACTTGTTCAGTTTTACTTGTTAAATGTTAGTTGTTCCGCCTGTGTATAGTGATATTTTGCCAATAGAAGTAAGTCATCTGGATATTACATGCACAAAGACATTTTGCATACAAAAAATGGCATACTATATACTGCGGAAATAGTAAGTATAGTATAGTCAGGGCCGTCCCAAGCAAAGGGATGGGCCTATGGCATGATTGAATCCAGGGGAACTCATCGCACCGGTTGCATTGCCCTAAGAACAGCCCTTAGTATAGTAGTATGGCATTCTGACACAGCTGTTTTTCAACGTTTCAAAAGGTTCAAGTTGAAGTGTAAGAAATACAGCTTTGTCTTGTTGAAGAGTTTTAAATGCATATTATATTCACTGAGTCTTCAATACCTTCACTTTATTCTCAAGCACACTTGAAGTGTCGAATTTGTAAAGGCACAACAACCATAAAGGTCAAATCTTTACCGTCGGTTCAGCCTTCGTCTAGGAGATCTTGTGTTGAATCTATGCCGCTATGATATTCCATTCACTTCCTCTCATTATAGACTTTGAAATCTGAAAGACATAGATGCCTCTACAGGAGCGAACTTTCATCTCTCAAGGATTAATCCTTGAACGCATATGAGGGCATCTGCTATCTAATTCATCAGCCTACCTGAAAGTGTCTGCGGATAAAGACTTGTGATCAGGAGGATAGAGCACAAGTGTAGCACACTAGCTCGCTGCTGGAGGGGAAGAGATTTTTGGAATTAAATGTAGTGCTATCCGATACACCGCTAAGTTGTACATGAATCTGGTTTTCAATTTTAGCTTGTTCAATGTGGGTATTTTTATCTTGGGAGAATACTATCAATTCGGAAGAAGGGTTCTGTCCCAAAATATTGCCGGGCATTCCTACTATGCAGTATGTCTACATCATATATGCCCACAGATGGAAATCATGCTAGTTTATTTTCTTTTATCACATATCACAATAATACAGAGCCCCTTAGAGGACAGGGAGGGAATTTTTTTTCAGAAATAGTTTTGTGTTCCCGCACAATTATTTTGTGTTCCCACAAAGCAGCTTCATCCATGTTGTTTATGTCATTTGTATTACCATAGGTTTGTATTTCCTATATTATTACAATGGGTTTTCCTATGAATAGCAAGGTTATATATGGTTTCTGTAGTAAAACCATGATACATTTAGTGATTATAATTTTACTAAAAATACCAAGTGCAGGGTAGTAACAGATTACATGTAATATATTACAAATATTACTGATTTTGTACTACACATGGACAGCATTTGTAATGCCAAAACTGACATAGGAAAAACATTGTAGGTGCCTTTTTTCACTGAGAAACCAACAAATAGCGAGTAAAACACACACACACAATTATATCAATTCTCATATTCTGATCCATTCAGTAAATTTCCTGTAATGCATTTAAGCAACATTATGTCAAAATGGTTCATCTTATCCTACTCAATTGCATGTGACATCAAATCAACAAGAATTAGGTCAGAAGTAATTCAAAAGTAATCCAAAAGTAATCAGAGAGATTATATTACTGACTAAAATTTTAGACATTTAATTAGTAATCACTATCAGATTATAATTCAGAAGTTATCTACCCAGCACTGCAAATCCCGTAGTTCAACAATGGTTACTGTAAAACCATTAATCTCCATGAGTGATAGATAAATATATTGCAAGGGAGCACAAAATAATTACAAAGCAATTATCATTAATCAATTTATTGTTTTTTCCATCCTGTTTGCCTTTTGTAATATCCCTCTGAGAAAAGCTAGTTCCTTAATGACATCTTTCCAGGACGTGACATCAGGAAGTGATCATTTTGGTGAGAAAACATCAACACAGACAACAGTAAGGATTAGCAATGGATTTTATGAACTATGTGATGTTTTGTGGTATTGGTTGGTTTGACTAACTATACATTTTCCATCCAGTTTGAAACAATTACTGAAATCAGTACGATGATATCAAAACTTTAAGAAATGGTAAAATGAATATCGAAATAATCCTCAAGGTGACGCCCTCATGTAAGCTAACCCTCAATCAGTTAGCAACGGTTAACTTTAGCTATTTATTTCCATCCTGTTAGCTTTCTGTTAGAATTCCTGTTAATTTTGCAGCATGATCACATGGCAAAATCGACATGTATCTTCTGAATGTCCATGCACCCTGAAATAAATTGCATAAAGCCAAATTACTGACAAGTACATCCCACATCAGACATTTTTGCATCATTTCCAATGTAAATAGACTTTCCCAGACACTGATTCTGGTCCCCTGGAAACCAGGCAGTAATCGTGTTCACATATCGCAATTCGGAGGTTGCATTTTCGCTATAAAATGACATTTTGGGCCATTGACAACTAGATTTAGGGTTGGGGTTTGGGTTAAGACAGATTTAATAAAAATGTGCATTCTTGTCGACCATATTAAATAATATACAAATAAAAACAACTTAACAACCCGCTTTTGGTGCCCCTCTGTGGACATTTTACCCAGAAACTGGAGCTCATATGTGCCCATTAAAGTTCAACAACACTTCCAGTTTCGGCCACTGGGGCAGTGATTCGAATTTCAGTTGGCACAGACAGATTTAAGCTGCAAAACTTTCAACCTACTGATGCTGAATTCATGATGAGATCTTATTTTGTGTAAATAATCAAGTTATAAATATATAATAAAGTAATAAATTACCTTTGCTTGACCAGATTGTACTTATGACTGTCTGGTATACTCTTTTTTTAAATACTTCCTTAAATAACAACACTAGCATATTCATTTTTACGAGTTAAAAAGTTGAAAGGTCAGTACAGTACGTAGTGTGCATATGTCAGGTTGTCAGAATCAAATGGCATAACTAGTTTTCAGTGCACACTCATTATGAGTCTTCAGTGCACACTCTTAAGCAGTCTTCACTGCACAGTCAAGTTGATTAAACCAAATTATGACTGATAATGAGCTGAAATTTAAGTGATTTCAGCTTCATTTCATTCGCACAAATCAGACCGCCTCCGCTCCCACACACAAACAGATGAGTGACAGCCTCGTTTTGGGTTTTTATGAGGAACGCAAAATCTCAGCTGACAATCCTCCGATGTTGTTACATCAATTTAGAGAAGAAGATTAAAGTTACAAAGGAAAAAGCTGTTTAAAACTAGGGTGAAAATAGAAAACTGAGAGATTAAAAAAAAAAAAAACTCGAATGAATGTTAGCCAAACAGCGAGCCGAAATGCACAAGGCTAGGAAAATGGCTGCTGGGATCATAAATTCTTCCTCCTACCTGAAATTCGCCTGGGTGTCAAAAGCAGTGTGTGGATATTCCTGGAGGCTGCAGCTGGCCTACATATGCTCAATGCTGTTTGATTTGTCCTCAGCAGTGGCTTTTCTTGACGTTGGAAAATTCCCATTTCCTCTGGACTGATCCAGGTGCTCTCAAGGGCTAAAGCGTTGTTTAGATATAGCTGGGAATGAGAAAACAGAAATTCATGTGCAGTTAGAGAACAGCGAATAGCTCAAAAATTCCCAGAAAACAGTTAATGCCCCTGAGCTAGTGGTATGTTCTGTGCTCCAAATCATATTAAATATACACCAGAACTAATACTCTAAATTTGCAATGTATATGAGGTTAATGTGTACCATGAACACTTTTACAAACATTAGTTAAATGGTTAAAAATATATTGTCTTTAACTCAGTGCTAATAAAAGTGCTACGTATACTGTAGGGGTGGCAGTTGTTTAATGTGTTTTCCCATAAAAGTAAGGTCAGGTCAAATGTGATATTTTATTGGGGCAAGTTGTCACATGTGTTTTATACACTCACCTAAAGGATTATTAGGAACACCTGTTAAATTTTTAATTAATGCAATTATCTAATCAACCAATCACATGGCAGTTGCTTCAATGCATTTAGGGGTGTGGTCCTGGTCAAGACAATCTCCTGAACTCCAAACTGAATGTCAGAATGGGAAAGAAAGGTGATTTAAGCAATTTTGAGCGTGGCATGGTTGTTGGTGCCAGACGGGCCGGTCTGAGTATTTCACAATCTGCTCAGTTACTGGGATTTTCACGCACAACCATTTCTAGGGTTTACAAAGAATGGTGTGAAAAGGGAAAAACATCCAGTATGCGTCAGTCCTGTGGGCGAAAATGCCTTGTTGATGCGAGAGGTCAGAGGAGAATGGGCCGACTGATTCAAGCTGACAGAAGAGCAACTTTGACTGAAATAACCACTCGTTACAACCGAGGTATGCAGCAAAGCATTTGTGAAGCCACAACACAAACAACCTTGAGGCGGATGGGCTGCAACAGCAGAAGACCCCACCGGGTACCACTCATCTCCACTACAAATAGGAAACAGAGGCTACAATTTGCAAGAGCTCACCAAAATTGGACAGTTGAAGACTGGAAAAATGTTGCCTGGTCTGATGAGTCTCGATTTCTGTTGAGACATTCAGATGGTAGAGTCAGAATTTGGCGTAAACAGAATGAGAACATGGATCCATCATGCCTTGTTACCACTGTGCAGGCTGGTGGTGGTACACTTTAGGCCCCTTAGTGCCAATTGGGCATCGTTTAAATGCCACAGCCTACCTGAGCATTGTTTCTGACCATGTCCATCCCTTTATGCCCACCATGTACCCATCCTCTGATGGCTACTTCCAGCAGGATAATGCACCATGTCACAAAGCTCGAATCATTTCAAATTGGTTTCTTGAACATGACAATGAGTTCACTGTACTAAAATGGCCGCCACAGTCACCAGATCTCAACCCAATAGAGCATCTTTGGGATGTGGTGGAACGGGAGCTTCGTGCCCTGGATGTGCATCCCACAAATCTCCATCAACTGCAAGATGCTATCCTATCAATATGGGCCAACATTTCTAAAGAATGCTTTCAGCACCTTGTTGAATCAATGCCACGTAGAATTAAGGCAGTTCTGAAGGCGAAAGAGGGTCAAACACAGTATTAGTATGGTGTTCCTAATAATCCTTTAGGTGAGTGTATGTTATAATATGTTTTATTGTGATAACGTACCCTTATTGGGGCAAGTTGTCACAAGAGATTGACATGTATTTCAAAGAACTGTATATTTGTTCCTGGACAATAATGCTGGAAATGCACAATCGCTTTTTTGTAGCCAAGACTTGTATAGATGTATCAATTCAGAAAATGACTTTCAAAAATAAACCTACCCTGAGAAATATTTACTGGGGTTAAAAGTGTGACAACTAGCCACAGTCTCCCCTTTAGTCTGATATTGCTCATCTGAAGGCAACAGTTTAATGTTGATTTTACCTTGTAATCTGGCACACGTTTTTCCACCCAGCGCTTGCCATAGTGTGGAGGCAGAACTCTCCGGTATACATGAGGAAACACTGGTAGCAGGTCCACACTTGCAGAGGGCTGGAAACCCATCATATGAGGCCTGGATGGCAACTCCCACTGGCACCAAAATGAAGCAGAGGTACACATTTGACCACAATGATCTGTTTGGATCCACCCTGTAACTTTATAAGTAAATCTACACAGGAGTACATTAATAACTGAATGAAGAAGTCAATGGTGGAATAAAGGTGTTAGGAAATCATTTTGGCTAAGAGAACGTTTCTTTTCATGTGTTACTCTAGGGATTTTGGATAAGTCATGGAATCTTTTAATTTAAGTTTTATTCAAGGTGATTCAAGAAATTAACAACTGTTCAATAATTGAAAGGATGGTATTTGGGGGAAAAGAACCCCAGTTGCAGTGGCTAAAGGCCCCTATAAAACACATTGATTTTCTTGAGTGGGTCGAATAGATTTGTTCTGAAAAATGTTCAAAATGGGCTCATATTGACTGATCCAATCACAATCACGATTCATTTGTTTATAGAATTCATGAGATGTTATGAAATGCCACATGTGATTGAAAATAACAGAAAATAGTAACCCTAAAGTAGTTATTTTGAATAAGCATTAATATAATTTGTTACTCAAAAAGCATCTTGCTGTTTTAAAAGTATTTGTAAGTTGACAAATTTTGCCCTATGACTATTGTCCTTATATTTACACAATATCACTATAACTTGGGTCTTTTTCCCCAAAAGGCGCCCATGTCACTGTTTTTTTTTTTTTTTTTTATAAAATAAAACAAATATTATAGTTATTGTTTCTTCACTCTCAAATTATGCTGCTTCATCAATATTCAATAAAACTGATTTTGTTTTGATTTTTAATACAGTATGGTGTAAATGTGGTGAAAATGTGGCATATATCATTTTGGCCAATTCTAACTGATGCTTCACTAGTCAAACAATCTCACAATTCCAAAAGAAAAAAAAACCTGTTCTCATAGAATCAAGTTACTATAACTATATTTCAGCTAAATTAGTTTTATGTGGCTTAGTGTACCCATCGCGCCAGTTTCCTGGTGAAATAAACACTAGGGGCTCTAAAACAATAATGGTTAAAACAGAGGTAAAACAGCTGATTATCTATTAATAAACATTTATTTATTACTCTGTTCCTCAAAGAATGCTAGTTTATGGCATCTAAACACTTTTACTATAGTGAGTGACTTCTAAGGCAATACGTTTGCATTACATAACCAGCTACATTTACAAGCTTATTCAAATGTGATCGAGTTGCATGGTAGCTCAACTAATGTTGCAAAGGACCATGGTACGGGTCCAACAGAACATCTGAGTCGACACGTAAGCTAAAACTGTCATAGAAGCACCACAAAATGATTTGGTTGCTTCAGAAAATGTGTTTTTCATCTCACATTTGCTTTTTATGACACTTTTGGACAAATGTAGTTTTAGGGTACGGAGATAGGTTTAGTTGATTTAAATCTCGATAGAGCATTAACCAGAAAGACCTCTTCTGTTTGAGAGAAAAATTAACTCTCGTTTAGCACCACAACTTGCATGTGTTCTCATTGACAGCAGCAGACTTATTGGAACAATGAAGGTTGAATTACAACAGTCTTAAATGACGACCGCACTCAGCACCACATCAGTAGACTTTTTGTGGTTCCAATCAATAACTTCAGAAACATCTTCACCTCTTCACCTCTTCACCTCTTGTTGCTGGTCATCTGTTGTGGGTAGATTTGGAAATTGATTTCTATTCGTTACTCTACACTCATCAGTTGTTGAAAAATGTCAAATAAACTGAAAAAATAATGTTGACTGTTCAATGATGGGATGAAGGGGGAAATATTCCTTTAACAAGGTTCTGTCGCTGAATCACTTTTTTCCCAACAACTGGGCAGCGCCATAATGATTCTGATCGCAGCTAGACTGTTTTCTGTTTCCGATCTCCACAAGAAGAAATGTAAAAATTTCAGACAGTGATCAACAACCAATCTATGTGTTATTTGGTTTAAAAATGAGTTCAGGCTCAACTTGTTGGCAGTTGTTGACTGTCAT